>NW_022436878.1:0-67336 GCF_009650955.1 Corvus moneduloides | reverse complement strand
TAGGGGTTTTAGGGAGTTTTTGGGGGGTTTTGGGGGTCCCAGCCCCTGCAGTTCCTGCACGGCTACTACGAGCCCACGCTGCTCATCCTCTTCGAGCCCAACCAGACCTGGCCCGGGTCCGTTTTGGGGTTTTTTAGGGTTTTGAGGAGTTTTTGGGAGTTTTAGGGGCATTTTAGGGGGGTTTCAGGGAGTTTTTGGGGTGTTTTAGGGAGTTTTTTGGGGCTCCCAGCCCCTGCAGTTCCTGCACGGCTACTACGAGCCCACGCTGCTCATCCTCTTCGAGCCCAACCAGACCTGGCCCGGGTCCGTTTTGGGGTTTTTTAGGGGTTTTGAGGAGTTTTTGGGGAGTTTTAGGGAGTTTTAGGGGAGTTTCAGGGAGTTTTAGGGGAGTTTTAGGGAGTTTTTGGGGGGTTTTGGGGGTCCCAGCCCCTGCAGTTCCTGCATGGCTACTACGAGCCCACCCTGCTCATCCTCTTCGAGCCCAACCAGACCTGGCCCGGGTCCGTTTTGGGGTTTTTAGGGGTTTTTGGGGAGTTTTAGGGGAGTTTTTGGGGAGTTTTAGGGGAGTTTTAGGGGAGTTTTTGGGAGTTTTTGGGGGTTTTGGGGGTCCCAGCCCTGCAGTTCCTGCACGGCTACTACGAGCCCACGCTGCTCATCCACTTCGAGCCCAACCAGACGTGGCCCGGGTCCATTTTGGGGTTTTTTAGGGGTTTTGAGGAGTTTTTGGGGAGTTTTAGGGGCATTTTAGGGGAGTTTCAGGGAGTTTTAGGGAGTTTTTGGGGGTTTTGGGGCTCCCAGCCCCTGCAGTTCCTGCACGGCTACTACGAGCCCACCCTGCTCATCCTCTTCGAGCCCAACCAGACCTGGCCCGGGTCCGTTTTGGGGGGTCCCAGCAGGGACTGGAGGCTCCCAGTCCAGGGGGGGTCACTGCCCAGTTTGGGGGTGTCAGTGAGCTTGGGGGGGACACAAGGGACAGGCCGGGGGGTCACTGCTGGATTTGGGGGTGGCACTGCCTGGGCAGGGGGTGGCACTGGGGACACCTCGCCTTGGAGACCCCCAACGCCGAGAGATGAGCCCCGGGGGGGTCAGGGTCAGTCGGTCACCCCGGGGGACATTGGGGTGTCCCCAAAGGGGTGACAGGGCTGGGGGGTCAGGGTCACTCTGTGCCCCCCAGGTGACACTGGAGTGACACTGGGGTGTCCCCACAGGCGGGTGGCGGTGCCACAGGACACGTGTGGGGGTCAGGGTCACTCTGTGCCCCCCAGGTGACACTGGGGTGACACTGGGGTGTCACTGGGGTGTCCCCACAGGCGGGTGGCGGTGCGACAGGACACGTGCAGCATCGTGGCCATCTCGCTGAACATCCTGCAGCGCGTCCACCCAGTCATCTGGTCACTGAGCTCGCTGCCCTTCGACTGCACCCAGGCCCTGCCCGTCCCCAAACCCATCGGTCAGTGACGGGGACAGGGGGGACACGGGGACACAGGGACAGGGATGGGGACACAGCGACAGGGACACAGTGACGGGGTCTCTGGCCGTCCCCAAACCCATCGGTCAGTGACGGGGACAGGGGGGACACGGGGGTGGGGATGCAGTGACACTGATGGGGACAGTGACACTGATGGGAACAGGGACACAGGGGCAGGGACACTGACAGGGACAGGGACACAGGGACAGTGACAATGGCATAGGGACACTGACAGGGACAGGGACACAGGGACAGTGACAATGGCACAGGGACAGGGACACAGGGACAGTGACAATGGCACAGGGACACTGATGGGGACAGGGACACAGGGACAGTGACAATGGCACAGGGACACTGACAGGGACAGGGACACAGAGACAGTGACAATGGCACAGTGGCACTGACAGGGACAGGGACACAGGGGCGGGGACAATGGCACAGGGACACTGATGGGGACAGGGACACAGCAACAGTGACAATGGCACAGTGACACTGACGGGGACAGGGACACAGGGACAGTGACAATGGCACAGGGACACTGACAGGGACAGGGACACAGGGGCGGGGACAATGGCACAGGGGCAGTGACAGTGACAATGGCACAGTGGCACTGACAGGGACACAATGACAATGGCACAGTGACACTGACAGGGACACAATGACAATGGCACAGTAACAGTGACACAGTGGCACTGACAGGGACACAGGGACAGGGACACAGGGACAATGGCACAGTGGCACTGACAGGGACACAATGACAATGGCACAGTGACAGTGACACAGTGACGCTGACAGGACACAGTGACAGTGACACAGGGACAGGGACACAGGGACAGTGACACAGTGACAGTGACAATGGCACAGTGGCACTGACAGGGACACAATGACAATGGCACAGTGACAGTGACACAGTGACGCTGACAGGACACAGTGACAGTGACAGTGACACAGGGACAGGGACACAGGGACAGTGACACAGTGACAGTGACAATGGCACAGTGGCACTGACAGGGACACAATGACAATGGCACAGTGACAGTGACACAGTGGCACTGACAGGGACACAGGGACAGGGACACAGGGACAATGGCACAGTGGCACTGACAGGGACACAATGACAATGGCACAGTGACAGTGACACAGTGACGCTGACAGGACACAGTGACAGTGACAGTGACACAGGGACAGGGACACAGGGACAGTGACACAGTGACAGTGACAATGGCACAGTGGCACTGACAGGGACACAATGACAATGGCACAGTAACAGTGACACAGTGGCACTGACAGGGACACAGGGACAGGGACACAGGGACAATGGCACAGTGGCACTGACAGGGACACAATGACAATGGCACAGTGACAGTGACACAGTGACGCTGACAGGACACAGTGACAGTGACAGTGACACAGGGACAGGGACACAGGGACAGTGACACAGGGACAATGGCACAGTGGCACTGACAGGGACACAATGACAATGGCACAGTGACACTGACAGGGACACAATGACAATGGCACAGTAACAGTGACACAGTGGCACTGACAGGGACACAGGGACAGGGACACAGGGACAATGGCACAGTGGCACTGACAGGGACACAATGACAATGGCACAGTGACAGTGACACAGTGACGCTGACAGGACACAGTGACAGTGACAGTGACACAGGGACAGGGACACAGGGACAGTGACACAGTGACAGTGACAATGGCACAGTGGCACTGACAGGGACACAATGACAATGGCACAGTGACAGTGACACAGTGACGCTGACAGGACACAGTGACAGTGACAGTGACACAGGGACAGGGACACAGGGACAGTGACACAGTGACAGTGACAATGGCACAGTGGCACTGACAGGGACACAATGACAATGGCACAGTGACACTGACAGGGACACAATGACAATGGCACAGTGACAGTGACACAGTGGCACTGACAGGGACACAGGGACAGGGACACAGGGACAATGGCACAGTGGCACTGACAGGGACACAATGACAATGGCACAGTGACAGTGACACAGTGACGCTGACAGGACACAGTGACAGTGACAGTGACACAGGGACAGGGACACAGGGACAGTGACACAGTGACAGTGACAATGGCACAGTGGCACTGACAGGGACACAATGACAATGGCACAGTGACAGTGACACAGTGGCACTGACAGGGACACAGGGACAGGGACACAGGGACAATGGCACAGTGACACTGACAGGGACACAATGACAATGGCACAGTGACACAGTGACGCTGACAGGACACAGTGACAGTGACAGTGACACAGGGACAGGGACACAGGGACAGTGACACAGTGACAGTGACAATGGCACAGTGGCACTGACAGGGACACAATGACAATGGCACAGTGACAGTGACACAGTGACACTGACAGGGACACAGGGACAGGGACACACTGACAGGGATAATGGCACAGTGACGCTGACGGGGACAGGGACACAGGGACGGGGACATAGTGACACTGACAGGGACAGGGCCAGGGTGGGGACAGTGGTGGTGACAGTGAGGTGATGATGGTGGTGGTGGTGGTGATGGTGACAATGACAGTGACATTTTCTTTGTGCTGAGGGTGTGGTGGTTGTGACAATGACGCTGTTCTTATCCTGGAGGGTGGTGGCAGTACGGTGACAATGACAATGTCCCCATGGCCCCAGTGTCCCCAGGAGGTGTGGTGATGGTGTGGGGGTGGTGTGGTGGTGGTGACGCTGACCGTGGCAGTGACACTGTCCCCAGTGTCCCCCTGTCCCCAGGAGGCGTGGTGATGGTGACGGTGTGATGGTGACGGTGTGATGGTGACAGCGTGATAGTAACAGTGATGGTGAAGGTGACAGTTTGATGGTGATGGTGTGATGGTGATGGTGTGATGGTGACAGTGTGAGGGTGATGGTGACGGTGTGATGGTGATGGTGTGATGGTGACAGTGTGAGGGTGATGGTGACGGTGTGATGGTGACAGGGTGATGGTGACAGGGTGATGGTGACAGTGTCCCCCTGTCCACAGGCGGTGTGGTGATGGTGACAGTGTGATGGTGTGATGGTGATAGTGTGTTGGTGATGGTGACACTGTCCCCTGTCCACAGGCGGTGTGGTGATGGTGACAGTGTGATGGTGATGGTGACAGTGTGATGGTGATGGTGACGGTGTGATGGTGACAGTGTGACAGTGTGATGGTGTGATGGTGACAGTGTGATGGTGTGATGGTGATAGCGTGTTGGTGATGGTGACAGTGTCCCCTGTCCGCAGGCGGCGTGGTGATGGTGACAGTGTGATGGTGATGGTGACAGTGTGATGGTGATGGTGACGGTGTGATGGTGACAGTGTGATGGTGACGGTGACACTGTGATGATGATGGTGACAGTGTGATGGTGACGGTGTGATGATGATGATGACAGTGTGATGGTGACACTGTCCCCTGTCCGCAGGCGGTGTGGTGATGGTGACAGTGTGATGGTGATGGTGACAGTGTGATGTGATGGTGACACTGTGATGGTGACAGTGACAGTGTCCTCTGTCCGCAGGCGGCGTGGTGATGGTGACAGTGTGATGGTGACGGTGTGATGGTGCGATGGTGACAGTGTGTTGGTGATGGTGACGGTGTGATGGTGACAGTGTAATGGTGATGGTGTAATGGTGACACTGTGATGGTGACTGTAACAGTGTGATGGTGACAGTGTAATGGTGATGGTGTAATGGTGACACTGTGATGGTGACTGTAACAGTGTGATGGTGACAGTGTGATGGTGACGGTGACACTGTGATGGTGACAGTGTGTTGGTGATGGTGACAGTGTGATGGTGATGGTGTGATGGTGATGGTGTAATGGTGTGATGGTGACACTGTGATGGTGATGGTGACCGTGTGATGGTGACGGTGACACTGATGGTGACGGTGACAGTGTCCTCTGTCTGCAGGCGGCGTGGTGATGGTGACAGTATGATGATGATGGTGACAGTGTGATGGTGACAGTGTGATGGTGATGGTGACAGTTTGATGGTGACAGTGTGATGGTGACGGTGTGATGGTGACAGTGACACTGTGATGGTGACGGTGACACTGATGGTGACGGTGGCAGTGTCCCCTGTCCGCAGGCGGCGTGGTGATGGTGACAGTGTGATGGTGCTGGTGCGTTGATGACGGTGTGATGGTGATGGTGACAGTGTGATGGTGACGGTGACACTGATGGTGACAGTGACACTGTCCCCTGTCCGCAGGCGGTGTGGTGATGGTGATGGTGTGTTGATGACAGTGTAATGGTGACACTGATGGTGACAGTGACACTGTCCCCTGTCCGCAGGCGGTGTGGTGATGGTGATGGTGTGTTGATGACAGTGTAATGGTGATGGTGACGCTGTGATGGTGACAGTGTGATGGTGATGGCGTGTTGATAACACTGTGATGGTGACGGTGACACTGTGATGGTGACGGTGACACTGATGGTGACGGTGACAGTGTCCCCTGTCCGCAGGCGACGTGGTGATGGTGTGTTGATGACAGTGTGATGGTGATGGTGACAGTGTGATGGTGACAGTTTGATGGTGACAGTGTGATGGTGACGGTGTGATGGTGACAGTGTGATGGTGATGGTGACGCTGTGATGGTGATGGTGACACTGATGGTGACGGTGACAGTGTCCCCTGTCCGCAGGCGGCGTGGTGATGGTGATGGTGTGTTGATGACAGTGTGATGGTGACAGTGACACTGTGATGGTGACAGTGACAGTGTCCCCTGTCCGCAGGCGGCGTGGTGATGGTGTGTTGATGACGGTGTGATGGTGATGGTGACACTGTGATGGTGACAGTGACACTGTGATGGTGACGGTGACACTGTCCCCTGTCCACAGGTGGCGTGGTGATCTTCGCGGTGAACTCGCTGCTGTACCTGAACCAGAGCGTGCCCCCGTACGGGGTGGCCCTCAACAGCCTCACCTGCGGCACCACCGTCTTCCCGCTGCGTGAGGGACCGCGGCCTTCCTCCCCCTCCTCCTCCTCGTTCTGGTCTTCATCTTCCTCCTCTTCGTCCCACTTCATCCTCCTGTCCTTGTCAGCCACGTCTTCGGCCTCACCCTCGTCGTCCTCGTCGTCGTCTTCCTCACCATCCCCGTCTGCGTCCCCCATCATCGCCCTCGTCTTCACCTTCGTCATCCTCGTCTTCCTCCTCCTCATTCTCATCCTCGTCTTCCTCCTCCTCGTTCTCATCCTCGTCTTCCTCCTCCTCGTTCTCATCCTCGTCTTCCTCCTCCTCGTTCTCTTTCTCATCGTCTTCCTCATCTTCTTTTTCTTTCTCCGTCCTCTGTCGCTCTCATCTCCGTGCCCTCCTCCTGCTCTTCCTCATCCTCTTCCTCCTCTTCATCCTCCTCTTCCTCCTTCTCTTTCCCCTCCTCCATCCTCTTTGCTCTCATCTTCCTCATCTCTCTCTGTGCCCTCCTCCTCCTCCTCTTTCTCTTGCTCCTTCTCTTCTTCCTCCTCTTCCTCATTCTCATTTTCCTTCTCTTCCTGGTTTTTGTTTTTCTTTTCTCTTCCTCCTTCTCCTTCTCTTCTTCCTCCTCCTCCTCCTTTCCTCTCTCTTTTTCCTTCTCTTCGTTCTCCTCCTCTTCCTCCTCCTCTTTCTCATCTTCATCTTCCTCCTCCTCTTTTGCTTTCCTTGTCCTTTGTTATCCTGTCCTGTCCCTGTCTCTCTCCCTGCCCTGTCCTCATCTCTGCCCTGTCCCCAATCCTGTCCCTGTCTCATCCCTGCCCTGTCCCTGCCCCCATCCCTGCCATGTCCCCGTCCCTGCCGTGTCCCCATCCTTGTCCCCATCCCTTTCCCCTGTCCTGTCCCTGCCTTGCCCCCTGTCCCCATCCCTGTCCCCATCCCTGCCATGTCCCCATCCCCGTCCCCATCTCCGCCACTGTCCCTGTCCTCTGTCCCCGTCCCTGTCCCCGTTCCTGCCCTGTTCCCTGTCCTGTCCCCATCTCTGTCCCCGTCCCTGTCCTCTGTCCCCGTCCCTGTCCCCGTCCCCCTGTCTCCATCCCTGTCCCCGTCCCTGCCCCTGTGCCCAGCTGTGACCGTCCCTATCTCTGTCACCTGTCCCCTGTCCCTGTCCCCATCTCTGTCCCCTGTCCCTGTCCCCTGTCCCCGTCCTTGGCTGTGACTGTCCCCATCCCCGTCCCCATCCCCATCTCTGTCACCTGTCCCCTGTCCCCTGTCCCCATCCCTGTCCCCGCCCTGTCCCCTGTCCCCGTCCCCGTCCCTGTCCCCATCCCCGTCCCTGTCCCCATCCCCATCTCTGACCGTCCCTGTCCCCGTCCCTGTCCCCATCCCCATCTCTGACCGTCCCCGTCCCTGTCCCCGTCCCTGTCCCCATCCCCATCTCTGACCATCCCCATCCCCATCTCTGACCATCCCTGTCCCCGCCCTGTCGCCTATCCCCGTCCCCGTCCCTGTCCCCATCCCCGTCCCTGTCCCCATCCCCATCTCTGACCGTCCCCGTCCCTGTCCCCGTCCCTGTCCCCATCCCCATCTCTGACCATCCCCATCCCCATCTCTGACCGTCCCTGTCCCCGTCCCCATCTCTGACTGTCCCCTGTCCCCATCCCCGTCCCCGTCCCCGTCCCCATCTCTGACTGTCCCCTGTCCCCATCCCTGTCCCTGTCCCCGTCCCCATCTCTGACTGTCCCCTGTCCCCATCCCTGTCCCCATCCCCATCCCCATCTCTGACCGTCCCCGTCCCCATCCCCGTCCCTGTCCCCGTCCCCATCTCTGACTGTCCCGTCCCCATCCCTGTCCCCGTCCCCGTCCCCATCTCTGACTGTCCCCTGTCCCCATCCCTGTCCCCGTCCCCGTCCCCATCTCTGACCGTCCCCTGTCCCCGTCCCTGTCCCCGTCCCCGTCCCTGTCCCCATCCCCGTCCCCATCTCTGACCGTCCCCTGTCCCCATCCCTGTCCCCGTCCCCATCTCTGACTGTCCCCTGTCCCCATCCCTGTCCCCGTCCCCATCTCTGACTGTCCCCTGTCCCCATCCCCGTCCCCGTCCCCGTCCCCATCTCTGACCGTCCCCGTCCCCATCCCCGTCCCCGTCCCCATCTCTGACCGTCCCCTGTCCCCATCCCTGTCCCCGTCCCCATCTCTGACCGTCCCCGTCCCCATCCCTGTCCCCGTCCCCGTCCCCATCTCTGACTGTCCCCTGTCCCCATCCCTGTCCCCGTCCCCATCTCTGACTGTCCCCTGTCCCCATCCCCGTCCCCGTCCCCGTCCCCATCTCTGACCGTCCCCGTCCCCATCCCCGTCCCCGTCCCCATCTCTGACCGTCCCCTGTCCCCATCCCTGTCCCCGTCCCCATCTCTGACCGTCCCCGTCCCTGTCCCCATCCCCATCCCCATCTCTGACCGTCCCCTGTCCCCGTCCCCGTCCCCGTCCCCATCTCTGACCGTCCCCGTCCCTGTCCGCCAGGGATCCAGGAGGGCGTGAGGATGACCTTGGACTGTGCCCAGGCCACCTTCATCTCCTACGACAAGATGGTCATCTCGCTCAAGGGGGGTGAGATGTGAGTCCGGGGGGGGCTGGGGGGGTCTCCAGGGATTTTGGGGGGGTTCCCCAAGGATTTTGGGGTGTCCTGTCACCCCCCCCGAGGTGCCACCCCCCTGTCCCAGCCGTGTCCTGGCGCTGATCGGGGATGGGATGAGCTCTGTCCCCTCCTTCCACTGGGACAAGGGGGGATCTCTGGGGGTCCCGCGATTCTTGGGGGGGTCTCCATGGATTTTGGGGTGTCCCCAAGGATTTTGGGGCGGTTCCCAGGGATTTTGGGGTGTCCTGAAGGTCCCGTGTCCCCTTTGTGTCCCAGCTACGTGCTGACGCTGATCACGGACGGGATGCGCTCCGTGCGCTCCTTGCACTGGGACAAGGGGGGGTCTCCATGGATTTTGGGGGGTTCCCATGGATTTTGGGGGGACTCCAAGGATTTTTTGGGGTTCCCATGGATTTTTGGGGAGTTTCTCAAGGATTTTGGGGTGTCCTGAGGGTCCCGTGTCCCCTTTGTGTCCCAGCTACGTGCTGACGCTGATCACGGACGGGATGCGCTCCGTGCGCTCCTTGCACTGGGACAAGGGGGGGTCTCCATGGATTTTGGGGGGTTCCCATGGATTTTTGGGGGGACTCCAAGGATTTTTTGGGGTTCCCATGGATTTTTGGGGAGTTTCCCAAGGATTTTGGGGTGTCCTGAGGGTCCCGTGTCCCCTTTGTGTCCCAGCTACGTGCTGACGCTGATCACGGACGGGATGCGCTCCGTGCGCTCCTTGCACTGGGACAAGGGGGGGTCTCCATGGATTTTGGGGGGTTCCCATGGATTTTGGGGGGACTCCAAGGATTTTTTGGGGTTCCCATGGATTTTTGGGGAGTTTCCCATGGATTTTGGGGTGTCCTGAGGGTCCCGTGTCCCCTTTGTGTCCCAGCTACGTGCTGACGCTGATCACGGACGGGATGCGCTCCGTGCGCTCCTTCCACTGGGACAAGGGGGGTCTCCATGGATTTTGGGAGGTTCCCATGGATTTTGGGGTGGTTCCCATGGATTTTGGGGGTTTTCCCATGGATTTGGGGCGGTTCCCAAGGATTTTTGGGGTGGTTCCCAGGGATTTTCGGGTGTCCTGAGGGTCCCTTGCCCCCTTTGTGCCCCAGCCGTGTCCTGGTGCTGATCAGGGACGGGATGAGCTCTGTCCCCTCCTTCCACTGGGACAAGGGGGGTCTCCATGGATTTTGGGAGGTTCCCATGGATTTTGGGGTGGTTCCCATGGATTTTGGGGGTTTTCCCATGGATTTGGGGCGGTTCCCAAGGATTTTTGGGGTGGTTCCCAGGGATTTTCGGGTGTCCTGAGGGTCCCTTGCCCCCTTTGTGCCCCAGCCGTGTCCTGGTGCCGATCGCGGACGGGATGAGCTCTGTCCCCTCCTTCCACTGGGACAAGGGGGGGTCTCCATGGATTTTGGGGTGTCCCCAAGGATTTTTTTGGGGGTTCCCAGGGATTTTGGGGGGGGTTCCCATGGATTTTGGGGTGTCCTGAGGGTCCCGTGTCCCCTTTGTGTCCCAGCTACGTGCTGACGCTGATCAGGGACGGGATGAGCTCTGTCCCCTCCTTCCACTGGGACAAGGGGGGGTCTCCATGGATTTTGGGGGGACTCCATGGATTTTGGGGGGTCTCCATGGATTTTTGGGGGGTTTACCATGGATTTTGGGGTGTCCTGAGGGTCCCGTGTCCCCTTTGTGTCCCAGCTACGTGCTGACGCTGATCACGGATGGGATGCGCTCCGTGCGCTCCTTCCACTTCGACAAAGCGGCCGCCTCCGTGCTCACCACCTGCGTAAGGATCCAGGGCACCCTGGGGACACCCTGGGGACACCCTGGGGCACCCTGAGGACACCCTGGGGACACCCTGGGGCACCTTGGGGACACCCTGGGGCACCTTGGGGCACCTTGGGGACACCTGTGCTCCCCCTGTCCCCAGATGGTGCCCCTGGAGCCGGGCTATCTCTTCCTGGGGTCCCGCCTGGGTAACTCGCTGCTGCTCAGGTACACGGAGAAGCTGCAGGAGCCCCCGGCCGGGGGGGCCAAGGAGGGGCCTGACAGGCAGGTAAGCCCCCAAAATCGTCCCGGGGGAGCCCGAAATCCACCTGGGGGAGCCCAAAATCCACCTGGGGGAGCCCGAAATGAACCTGGGGGACCCAAAATTCACCTGGGGGAGCCCAAAATGGACGTGGGGAGCCCAAAATCCACCTGGGGGAGCCCGAAATGAACCTGGGAGGCTCAAAATTCACCTGGGGGACCCAAAATTCACCTGGGGGGCCCCGAAATGAACCTGGGAGGCTCAAAATTCACCTGGGGGAGCCCGAAATGAACCTGGGGAGCCCAAAATTCACCTGGGGGAGCCCAAAATCCACCTGGGGAGCCCCGAAATGAACCTGGGGAGCCCCGAAATGAACCTGGGGAGCCCAAAATGAACCTGGGGAGCCCAAAATGAACCTGGGGAGCCCTGAAACGAACCTGGGGAGCCCAAAATCCACCTGGGGGGCCCCGAAATGAACCTGGGGAGCCCAAAATCCACCTGGGGGACCCAAAATCCACCTGGGGGGCCCCGAAACGAACCTGGGAGGCTCAAAATTCACCTGGGGGAGCCCGAAATGAACCTGGGGAGCCCAAAATTCACCTGGGGGACCCAAAATTCACCTGGGGGGCCCCGAAATGAACCTGGGGGAGCCCAAAATTCACCTGGGGGACCCTGAAATGAACCTGGGGGAGCCCAAAATCCACCTGGGGGAGCCCGAAATGAACCTGGGGAGCCCAAAATCCACCTGGGGGGCCCCGAAACGAACCTGGGAGGCCCAAAATTCACCTGGGGGACCCCGAAATGAACCTGGGGAGCCCAAAATTCACCTGGGGGACCCAAAATTCACCTGGGGGGCCCCGAAATGAACCTGGGGAGCCCAAAATCCACCTGGGGGAGCCCAAATCCCCTCCCAGGGACCCCAAACCCTTGAGGGGATCCCAAAATCCCCTCCCCAGGACCTCAAATCCTCCTGGGGGGACCCCAAAATCCCTTCCCAAAGACCCCAAACCCTCCCAGGGACCCCAAAACCTCTCCTGGGGAGCCCAAACCCTCCCAGAGACCCCAGAACCTCTCCTGGGCACCCCAAACCCTCCCAGGGACCCCAAAACCTCTCCTGGGGAGCCCAAACCCTCCCAAGAAGCCCAAAATCCCACCCTGGGGACCCCAAATCCCCTTCCAGGGACCCCAAATCCCCTCCCGAGCCGCCCAAACCCTCCTGGGGACCCCAGATCCCCTCCTGGGGACCCCAAAATCCCCTCCTGAGGACCCCAAACCTTTCTGGGGACCCCAAACCCTCCCTGTGCCCCCCAGGAGGAGCCCCCGGTGAAGAAGAAGCGCTCGGAGCCCTCGGGGCCGTGGGCAGGTGAGTGACAGTGGGTGACAATGGGTGACAGCGGGTGTCAGCGGGTGACAGTGTCAGTGGGTGTCAGTGGGTGTCAGTGCCAGTGGGTGTCAGTGGGTGTCAGTGGGTGTCAGTGCCAGTGGGTGTCAGTGGGTGTCAGTGGGTGTCAGTGGGTGTCAGTGTCAGTGGGTGTCAGTGTCAGTGGGTGTCAGTGTCAGTGGGTGTCAGTGGGTGTCAGTGGGTGTCAGTGCCAGTGGGTGTCAGTGGGTGTCAGTGTCAGTGGGTGTCAGTGGGTGTCAGTGGGTGTCAGTGGGTGTCAGTGTCAGTGGGTGTCAGTGGGTGTCAGTGTCAGTGGGTGTCAGTGGGTGTCAGTGGGTGTCAGTGTCAGTGGGTGTCAGTGGGTGTCAGTGGGTGACAGTGGGTGTCAGTGGGTGTCAGTGGGTGTCAGTGGGTGTCAGTGGGTGTCAGTGTCAGTGGGTGTCAGTGTCAGTGGGTGTCAGTGGGTGTCAGTGTCAGTGGGTGTCAGTGTCAGTGGGTGTCAGTGGGTGTCAGTGGGTGTCAGTGGGTGTCAGTGTCAGTGGGTGTCAGTGGGTGTCAGTGGGTGTCAGTGTCAGTGGGTGTCAGTGGGTGTCAGTGGGTGTCAGTGGGTGTCAGTGTCAGTGGGTGTCAGTGTCAGTGGGTGTCAGTGTCAGTGGGTGTCAGTGGGTGTCAGTGGGTGTCAGTGTCAGTGGGTGTCAGTGTCAGTGGGTGTCAGTGGGTGTCAGTGGGTGTCAGTGGGTGTCAGTGTCAGTGGGTGTCAGTGTCAGTGGGTGTCAGTGTCAGTGGGTGTCAGTGGGTGACAGCGGGTGTCAGTGTCAGTGGGTGTCAGCGGGTGTCAGTGTCAGTGGGTGTCAGTGTCAGTGTCAGTGGGTGTCAGTGGGTGACAGTGGGTGTCAGTGGGTGTCAGTGGGTGTCAGTGACAGTGGGTGTCAGTGGGTGTCAGTGGGTGTCAGTGGGTGACAGTGGGTGTCAGTGGGTGTCAGTGTCAGTGTCAGTGGGTGTCAGTGGGTGTCAGTGTCAGTGTCAGTGGGTGTCAGTGGGTGACAGTGACAGTGGGTGTCAGTGTCAGTGGGTGTCAGTGTCAGTGGGTGTCAGTGTCAGTGGGTGTCAGTGGGTGTCAGTGGGTGACAGTGGGTGTCAGTGTCAGTGGGTGACAGTGTCAGTGGGTGTCAGTGGGTGTCAGTGTCAGTGGGTGTCAGTGGGTGTCAGTGGGTGTCAGTGTCAGTGGGTGTCAGTGGGTGTCAGTGGGTGTCAGTGTCAGTGGGTGTCAGTGTCAGTGGGTGTCAGTGGGTGTCAGTGGGTGTCAGTGTCAGTGGGTGTCAGTGTCAGTGGGTGTCAGTGGGTGTCAGTGTCAGTGGGTGTCAGTGTCAGTGGGTGACAGCGGGTGTCAGTGGGTGTCAGTGTCAGTGGGTGTCAGTGTCAGTGGGTGTCAGTGGGTGACAGTGGGTGTCAGTGGGTGTCAGTGGGTGTCAGTGGGTGTCAGTGTCAGTGGGTGTCAGTGGGTGTCAGTGGGTGTCAGTGTCAGTGGGTGTCAGTGGGTGACAGTGGGTGACAGCGGGTGACAGCGGGTGTCAGCGGGTGACAATGACAGTGTCAGTGGGTGTCAGTGGGTGTCAGTGGGTGTCAGTGTCAGTGGGTGTCAGTGTCAGTGGGTGTCAGTGGGTGACAGTGGGTGTCAGTGTCAGTGGGTGTCAGTGTCAGTGGGTGTCAGTGTCAGTGGGTGTCAGTGGGTGTCAGTGGGTGTCAGTGTCAGTGGGTGTCAGTGTCAGTGGGTGACAGTGTCAGTGGGTGTCAGTGGGTGTCAGTGGGTGTCAGTGTCAGTGGGTGTCAGTGTCAGTGGGTGTCAGTGTCAGTGGGTGACAGTGGGTGTCAGTGTCAGTGGGTGTCAGTGTCAGTGGGTGTCAGTGGGTGTCAGTGTCAGTGTCAGTGGGTGTCAGTGTCAGTGGGTGTCAGTGGGTGACAGCGGGTGTCAGCGGGTGACAGTGACAGTGTCAGTGGGTGTCAGTGTCAGTGGGTGTCAGTGTCAGTGGGTGTCAGTGGGTGTCAGTGGGTGTCAGTGTCAGTGGGTGTCAGTGTCAGTGGGTGTCAGTGGGTGTCAGTGGGTGTCAGTGGGTGTCAGTGTCAGTGGGTGTCAGTGGGTGTCAGTGGGTGTCAGTGTCAGTGGGTGTCAGTGTCAGTGGGTGTCAGTGTCAGTGTCAGTGTCAGTGGGTGTCAGTGTCAGTGGGTGTCAGTGGGTGTCAGTGTCAGTGTCAGTGGGTGTCAGTGGGTGTCAGTGGGTGTCAGTGTCAGTGTCAGTGTCAGTGTCAGTGGGTGTCAGTGGGTGTCAGTGTCAGTGGGTGTCACTGTCAGTGGGTGTCAGTGGGTGTCAGTGTCAGTGTCAGTGGGTGTCAGTGTCAGTGTCAGTGGGTGTCAGTGGGTGTCAGTGGGTGTCAGTGGGTGTCAGTGGGTGTCCCTGGGTGTCCCTGGGGTGTCACTGGATGTCCCTGGATGTCCCTGGGTGTCCCCTGGGTGTCCCCTGGGTGTCCCTGGATGTCCCTGGATGTCCCTGGGTGTCCCCTGGGTGTCCCCTGGGTGTCCCTGGGTGTCCCTGGATGTCCCTGGATGTCCCTGGGTGTCCCTGGGGTGTCCCTGGGTGTCCCTGGGTGTCCCTGGATGTCCCTGGGTGTCCCTGGGTGTCCCTGGCTGACAGGAGCGCCCCTGTCCCGCAGGGGGGAAGCCGCAGGCTCAGGACGAGGTGGACGAGATCGAGGTGTACGGGAGCGAGGCGGCCTCGGGCACCCAGCTGGCCACCTACTCCTTCGAGGTACGGTCCCCTGGGTGTCCCTGGGTGTCCCTGGGTGTCCCCGGGGTGTCCCCGGGGTGTCCCCGGGGTGTCCCCTGGGTGTCCCTGGGGTGTCCCTGGGTGTCCCTGGGTGTCCCCTGGGTGTCCCTGGGGTGTCCCTGGGTGTCCCTGGGTGTCCCTGGGGTGTCCCTGGGTGTCCCCTGGGTGTCCCTGGGGTGTCCCCTGGGTGTCCCTGGGTGTCCCTGGGGTGTCCCTGGGGTGTCCCTGGGGTGTCCCCTGGGGTGTCCCCTGGGTGTCCCTGGGTGTCCCCTGGGTGTCCCTGGGTGTCACCTCTGGGTCCCTCTCCCTGTCCCCAGGTGTGCGACAGCATCCTCAACATCGGGCCCTGCGCCAACGCCGCCATGGGGGAGCCGGCCTTCCTGTCTGAGGAGGTGAGGGGCCCAAAAACCCCCAAATCCACCCCAAAATCCACCCAAACCCACCCCAAAATCCACCCCAAACACGGCCTTCCTGTCTGAGGAGGTGAGGGGCCCAAAAACCCCCAAATCCACCCCAAAATCCACCCAAACCCACCCCAAAATCCACCCCAAACACGGCCTTCCTGTGTGAGGAGGTGAGGGGCCCAAAAACCCCCAAATCCACCCCAAAATCCACCCAAACCCACCCCAAAATCCACCCCAAACACGGCCTTCCTGTCTGAGGAGGTGAGGGGCCCAAAAACCCTCAAATCCACCCCAAAAACCCCCAAATCCACCCCAAACACGGCCTTCCTGTGTGAGGAGTTGAGGGACCCAAAAACCCCCAAATCCACCCCAAAATCCACCCCAAACACGGCCTTCCTGTCTGAGGAGGTGAGGGACCCAAAAACCCCCAAATCCACCCTAAAAACGCCCAAATCCACCCCAAAAACGCCCAAATCCACCCCAAAAACCCCAAATCCACCCCAAAAATAGACCCCAAAATGGACCCTAAAACCTCCCTCAGAACCCGAAAACTGCTTCACCCTAAACCTGCACCCCAACCCCAAACCCGACCCCAAACCTGACCCCAAAGCCGACCCCGACCCCAAACCCCAAACCCCGACCCCAAACCCGACCCCGACCCCAAACCTGACCCCAAACCCCGACCCCAAACCCGACCCCAAACCCTGATCCCGACCCCAAACCTGACCCCAAACCCCGACCCCAAACCTGACCCCAAACCCCGACCCCAAACCCGACCCCAAACCCTGATCCCGACCCCAAACCCGACCCCAACCCCAAACCCGACCCCAAACCCGACCCCAAACCTGATCCCAAACCCGACCCCAAACCTGACCCCAAACCCGACCCCGACCCCAAACCCTGATCCCGACCCCAAACGTGACCCCAAACCCAAACCCGACCCCAAACCCCGCCCCAACCCCAAACCCCGACCCTGACCCCAAACCCGACCCCAAACCCTGATCCCGACCCCAAACCCTGACCCCAAACCCCGACCCCAAACCCCGCCCCAACCCCAAACCCGACCCCAAACTCGACCCCAAACCCAAACCCGATCCCAAACCTGACCCCAAACCCCGACCCCAAACCCTGATCCCGACCCCAAACCTGACCCCAAACCCAAACCCGACCCCAAACCCAACCCCAAACCTGACCCCAAACCCTGATCCCGACCCCAAACCGCGACTCCAACCCCAAAACCCGACCCCAAACCCCGACCCCAAACCCTGACCCCAACCCCAAACCCTGACCCCAAACCCCGACCCCAAACCCCGCCCCAACCCCAAACCCCGACCCTGACCCCAAACCCGACCCCAAACCCTGATCCCGACCCCAAACCCGACCCCAAACTCGACCCCAAACCCAAACCCGACCCCAAACCTGACCCCAAACCCAAACCCGACCCCAAACCTGACCCCAAACCCGACCCCGACCCCAAACCCCAAACCCCGACCCCAAACCCGACCCCGACCCCAAACCTGACCCCAAACCCCGACCCCAAACCTGACCCCAAACCCGACCCCAACCCCAAACCCGACCCCAAACCTGACCCCAAACCCGACCCCAACCCCAAACCTGACCCCAAACCCCGACCCCAAACCTGACCCCAAACCCGACCCCGACCCCAAACCTGACCCCAAACCCGACCCCAACCCCAAACCCGACCCCAAACCCGACCCCAAACCCCGACCCCAAACCCGACCCCAAACCCTGACCCCAAACCCGACCCCAAACCTGACCCCAAACCCGACCCCGACCCCAAACCCTGATCCCGACCCCAAACCTGACCCCAAACCCAAACCCGACCCCAAACCTGACCCCAAACCCCAAACCCTGACCCCAAACCCGACCCCAAACCCTGATCCCGACCCCAAACCTGACCCCAAACCCAAACCCGACCCCGATCCCGACCCCAAACCGCAACTCCAACCCCAAACCCGACCCCAAACCCGACCCCAAACCCGACCCCAAACCCAACCCCAAACCACGACTCCAACCCCAAAACCCGACCCCAAACCCCGACCCCAAACCCGACCCCAACCCCAAACCCGACCCCAAACCCTGACCCCAAACCTGACCCCAAACCCTGACCCCAAACCCGAACCCAAACCCAACCCCAAACCCTGATCCCGACCCCAAACCTGACCCCAAACCCAAACCCTGATCCCGACCCCAAACCTGACCCCAAACCCAAACCCGACCCCAAACCCGACCCCAAACCTGACCCCAAACCCTGATCCCGACCCCAAACCGCGACTCCAACCCCAAACCCGACCCCAAACCCCGACCCCAAACCCTGATCCCGACCCCAAACCCAACCCCAAACCCTGACCCCAAACCCCAAACCCTGACCCCAAACCCTGACCCCAAACCCCGCCCCAACCCCAAACCTTGACCCTGACCCCAAACCCAACCCCAAACCCGACCCCGACCCCAAACCTGACCCCAAACCCCAAACCCTGACCCCAAACCCCGACCCCAAACCCGACCCCAACCCCAAACCCAACCCCAAACCCAAACCTGACCCCAAACCTGACCCCAAACCTGACCCCAAACCCAAACCCGACCCCAAACCCTGATCCCGACCCCAAACCGCGACTCCAACCCCAAACCCGACCCCAAACCCCGACCCCAAACCCCGACCCCAAACCCCGACCCCAAACCCTGACCCCAAACCCCAAACCCCGACCCCAAACCCCGACCCCAAACCCTGACCCCAAACCCCAAACCCTGACCCCAAACCCTGACCCCAAACCCTGATCCCAAACCCCAAACCCTGACCCCAAACCCCGACCCCAAACCCCAAACCCTGACCCCAAACCCTGACCCCAAACCCCAAACCCTGACCCCAAACCCCAAACCCTGACCCCAAACCCGACCCCAAACCCCGACCCCAAACCCGACCCCAAACCCCGACCCCAAACCCTGACCCCAAACCCCAAACCCTGACCCCAAACCCTGACCCCAAACCCTGACCCCAAACCCTGACCCCAAACCCTGACCCCAAACCCCAAACCCTGACCCCAAACCCTGACCCCAAACCCTGACCCCAAACCCCAAACCCTGACCCCAAACCCTGACCCCAAACCCTGACCCCAAACCCGACCCCAAACCCCGACCCCAAACCCTGACCCCAAACCCCGACTCTAAACCCCAAACCCTGACCCCAAACCCTGACCCCAAACCCGACCCCAAACCCCGACCCCAAACCCGACCCCAAACCTGACCCCGGTGTCTCCCACAGTTCCAGAACAGCCCCGAGCCCGACCTGGAGATCGTCCTGTGCTCGGGGTACGGCAAGAACGGGGCGCTCACCGTGCTGCAGGTACCCCAAAAACACCCCAAACACCCCAAAAACACCCCAAAATCACCCCAAAACCACCCCAAAATACCCTAAAATAACCCAAACCACCCCAAACCCTCCCTGTGCTCGGGGTACGGCAAGAACGGGGCGCTCACCGTGGTGCAGGTACCCCAAAAACACCCCAAATACCCCAAAAACACCCCAAAAACACCCCAAAATACCCCAAAACCACCCCAAAATCACCCCAAAACCACCCCAAAATACCCTAAAATAACCCAAACCACCCCAAACCCTCCCTGTGCTCAGGGTACGGCAAGAACGGGGCGCTCACCGTGCTGCAGGTACCCCAAAACCACCCCAAAAACACCCCAAAATACCCCAAAACCACCCCAAAATCACCCCAAAACCACCCCAAACACCCCAAACCCTCCCTGTGCTCGGGGTACGGCAAGAACGGGGCACTCACCGTGCTGCAGGTACCCCAAAACCACCCCAAATACCCCAAAAACACCCCAAACACCCCAAAATACCCTAAAATAACCCAAACCACCCCAAACCCTCCCTGTGCTCAGGGTACGGCAAGAACGGGGCGCTCACCGTGCTGCAGGTACCCCAAAACCACCCCAAAACCACCCCAAAATACCCCAAAACCACCCCAAAACCACCCCAAAACCACCCCAAAATACCCTAAAATAACCCAAACCACCCCAAACCCTCCCTGTGCTCGGGGTACGGCAAGAACGGGGCGCTCACCGTGCTGCAGGTACCCCAAAACCACCCCAAAAACACCCCAAAATACCCCAAAATCACCCCAAAATCACCCCAAAACCACCCCAAACACCCCAAACCCTCCCTGTGCTCAGGGTACGGCAAGAACGGGGCGCTCACCGTGCTGCAGGTACCCCAAAACCACCCCAAAACCACCCCAAAATACCCCAAAACCACCCCAAAATCACCCCAAACCACCCCAAAGTACCCTAAAATAACCCAAACCACCCCAAACCCTCCCTGTGCTCAGGGTACGGCAAGAACGGGGCGCTCACCGTGCTGCAGGTACCCCAAAACCACCCCAAAACCACCCCAAAATCCCCCAAAACCACCCCAAAATCACCCCAAAACCACCCCAAACACCCCAAACCCTCCCTGTGCTCAGGGTACGGCAAGAACGGGGCACTCACCGTGCTGCAGGTACCCAAAAACACCCCAAATACCCCAAAAACACCCCAAACACCCCAAAATACCCTAAAATAACCCAAAACACCCCAAACCCTCCCTGTGCTCGGGGTACGGCAAGAACGGGGCGCTCACCGTGCTGCAGGTACCCTAAAACCACCCCAAATACCCCAAAAACACCCCAAACACCCCAAAATACCCTAAAATAACCCAAACCACCCCAAACCCTCCCTGTGCTCGGGGTACGGCAAGAACGGGGCGCTCACCGTGGTGCAGGTACCCCAAAAACACCCCAAATACCCCAAAAACACCCCAAAATACCCCAAAACCACCCCAAAATACCCTAAAATAACCCAAACCACCCCAAACCCTCCCTGTGCTCAGGGTACGGCAAGAACGGGGCGCTCACCGTGCTGCAGGTACCCCAAAACCACCCCAAAACCACCCCAAAATACCCCAAAACCACCCCAAAATCACCCCAAAACCACCCCAAACACCCCAAACCCTCCCTGTGCTCGGGGTACGGCAAGAACGGGGCGCTCACCGTGCTGCAGGTACCCCAAAAACACCCCAAATACCCCAAAAACACCCCAAACACCCCAAAATACCCTAAAATAACCCAAACCACCCCAAACCCTCCCTGTGCTCAGGGTACGGCAAGAACGGGGCGCTCACCGTGCTGCAGGTACCCCAAAACCACCCCAAAACCACCTCAAAATACCCCAAAACCACCCCAAAATCACCCCAAAACCACCCCAAAACCACCCCAAAGTACCCTAAAATAACCCAAACCACCCCAAACCCTCCCTGTGCTCGGGGTACGGCAAGAACGGGGCGCTCACCGTGCTGCAGGTACCCCAAAACCACCTCAAAACCACCCCAAAATACCCCAAAACCACCCCAAAATCACCCCAAAACCACCCCAAAATACCCTAAAATAACCCAAACCACCCCAAACCCTCCCTGTGCTCGGGGTACGGCAAGAACGGGGCGCTCACCGTGCTGCAGGTACCCCAAAATCACCCCAAAACCACCCCAAAACCACCCCAAACACCCCAAACCCTCCCTGTGCTCGGGGTACGGCAAGAACGGGGCGCTCACCGTGCTGCAGGTACCCCAAAACCACCCCAAAACCACCCCAAAATACCCCAAAACCACCCCAAAATCACCCCAAAACCACCCCAAACACCCCAAACCCTCCCTGTGCTCAGGGTACGGCAAGAACGGGGCACTCACCGTGCTGCAGGTACCCCAAAAACACCCCAAATACCCCAAAAACACCCCAAACACCCCAAAATACCCTAAAATAACCCAAAACACCCCAAACCCTCCCTGTGCTCGGGGTACGGCAAGAACGGGGCGCTCACCGTGCTGCAGGTACCCTAAAACCACCCCAAATACCCCAAAAACACCCCAAACACCCCAAAATACCCTAAAATAACCCAAACCACCCCAAACCCTCCCTGTGCTCGGGGTACGGCAAGAACGGGGCGCTCACCGTGCTGCAGGTACCCCAAAACCACCCCAAAACCACCCCAAAATACCCCAAAACCACCCCAAAATCACCCCAAAACCACCCCAAAACCACCCCAAAATACCCTAAAATAACCCAAACCACCCCAAACCCTCCCTGTGCTCGGGGTACGGCAAGAACGGGGTGCTCACCGTGCTGCAGGTACCCCAAAAACACCCCAAATACCCCAAAATACCCAAAACCACCCCAAAAACCACCCCAAAATCACCCCAAACACCCCAAACACACAAAAACCACCCCAAACACCTCAAGCACCCCAAAACCACCCTAAATACCACAAAAATCCCCCAAAATACACCAAAATACCTCAAACACCCCAAAAACACCCTAAAATACCCCAAAACGCCCCCAAATCACCGCCAAAACACCCTAAACCCCCCGAACATCCCAAAACCACCCCAAAAACCTCCTCATCCCAAACTCCCCTGAACCCCAAAACCCTCTGAACCCGAATTCTCCCAAACCCCAAATTCTCTGAACCCCAAAATCCCCGAACCCAAACTCCCCAAACCCCCTGAACCCCAAATTCCCCTGAACCCCAAAATTCCCCTGAACCCCAAATTCCCCCAAGCCCCAAACCCCCTGAACCTCAAACACCCCAAATACCCAAATTCTCCCAAACCCCAAACCCCCTGAACCCCAAAACTCCCCAAACCCCAAATTCCCCCGAAACCCAAATCCCCTGAACCCCAAAACTCCCCAAACCCCAAATCCCCCTTAACCCCAAACCCCCTGAACCCCAAATTCCCCTGAACCCCAAAATTCCCCTGAACCCCAAATTCCCCCAAGCCCCAAACCCCCTGAACCTCAAACACCCCAAATACCCAAATTCTCCCAAACCCCAAACCCCCTGAACCCCAAAACTCCCCTGAACCCCAAACCCCCTGAACCCCAAAACTCCCCTGAACCCCAAAACTCCCCAAACCCCAAATCCCCCTGAACCCCAAACCCCCTGAACCCCAAAACCCCCCTGAACCCCAAAACTCCCCTGAACCCCAAACCCCTCTGAACCCAAATTCTCCCAAACCCCAAATTCCCCTGAACCCCAAACCTCCCCAAACCCCAAATCCCCCTTAACCCCAAACCCCCTGAACCCCAAACCCCGCCCCCCTGAACCCCAAAACCCCCCAAACCCCTCCCCCCGTACCCCAAAAACCCTAAAATGCCCCAAAGGCCCCGCACCGCCCCAAACCCCCCGCGGGAGCTTCCCGGGGGGTCGATCCCGGTGCCAGAGCAGGGCTGGGAACGAACCAGGGCGGCCCCAAAGGCTGGGCCCCGCCTGTACCCCCCAGGGACACCCCAAAATCTATGGGGCACCCCAAAATCTATGGGGCAGCACCCCACAGACCCACCTGTACCCCCCAGGGACACCCCAAATCTATGGGGCAGCACCCCAAATCTATGGGGCAGCACCCCACAGACCCGCCTGTACCCCCCAGGGACACCCCAAAATCTATGGGGCAGCACCCCAAATCTATGGGGCAGCACCCCAAATCTATGGGGCAGCACCCCACAGACCCGCCTGTACCCCCCAGGGACACCCCAAAATCTATGGGGCACCCCAAAATCTATGGGGCAGCACCCCAAATCTATGGGGCAGCACCCCACAGACCCGCCTGTACCCCCCAGGGACACCCCAAAATCTATGGGGCACCCAAAATCTATGGGGCAGCACCCCAAATCTATGGGGCAGCACCCCACAGACCCGCCTGTACCCCCCAGGGACACCCCAAATCTATGGGGCACCCCAAAATCTATGGGGCAGCACCCCAAATCTATGGGGCAGCACCACACAGACCCACCTGTACCCCCCAGGGACACCCCAAAATCTATGGGGCAGCACCCCAAAATCTATGGGGCACCCCAAAATCTATGGGGCAGCACCCCACAGACCTGCCTGTACCCCCCAGGGACACCCCAAAATCTATGGGGCAGCACCCCAAAATCTATGGGGCAGCACCCCAAATCTATGGGGCAGCACCCCACAGACCCACCTGTACCCCCCAGAGGCACCCCAAAATCTATGGGGCAGCACCCCAAAATCTATGGGGCAGCACCCCAAATCTATGGGGCAGCACCCCACAGACCCACCTGTACCCCCCAGGGACACCCCAAAATCTATGGGGCAGCACCCCAAAATCTATGGGGCAGCACCCCACAGACCCGCCTGTACCCCCCAGGGACACCCCAAAATCTATGGGGCAGCACCCCAAAATCTATGGGGCAGCACCCCACAGACCCACCTGTACCCCCCAGGGACACCCCAAAATCTATGGGGCACCCCAAAATCTATGGGGCAGCACCCCAAATCTATGGGGCAGCACCCCACAGACCCGCCTGTACCCCCCAGGGACACCCCAAATCTATGGGGCAGCACCCCAAATCTATGGGGCAGCACCCCACAGACCCGCCTGTACCCCCCAGGGACACCCCAAAATCTATGGGGCAGCACCCTAAATCTATGGGGCAGCACCCCAAATCTATGGGGCAGCACCCCACAGACCCGCCTGTACCCCCCAGGGACACCCCAAAATCTATGGGGCACCCCAAAATCTATGGGGCAGCACCCCAAATCTATGGGGCAGCACCACACAGACCCACCTGTACCCCCCAGGGACACCCCAAAATCTATGGGGCAGCACCCCAAATCTATGGGGCAGTACCCCACAGACCCGCCTGTACCCCCCAGGGACACCCCAAAATCTATGGGGCACCCCAAAATCTATGGGGCAGCACCCCACAGACCCGCCTGTACCCCCCAGGGACACCCCAAAATCTATGGGGCAGCACCCCAAAATCTATGGGGCAGCACCCCAAATCTATGGGGCAGCACCCCACAGACCCGCCTGTACCCCCCAGGGACACCCCAAAATCTATGGGGCACCCCAAAATCTATGGGGCAGCACCCCAAAATCTATGGGGCAGCACCCCAAATCTATGGGGCAGCACCCCACAGACCCGCCTGTACCCCCCAGGGACACCCCAAAATCTATGGGGCACCCCAAAATCTATGGGGCAGCACCCCAAATCTATGGGGCAGCACCCCACAGACCCGCCTGTACCCCCCAGGGACACCCCAAAATCTATGGGGCACCTCAAAATCTATGGGGCAGCACCCCAAATCTATGGGGCAGCACCCCACAGACCCGCCTGTACCCCCCAGGGACACCCCAAAATCTATGGGGCACCCCAAAATCTATGGGGCAGCACCCCACAGACCCGCCTGTACCCCCCAGGGACACCCCAAAATCTATGGGGCACCCCAAAATCTATGGGGCAGCACCCCACAGACCCGCCTGTACCCCCCAGGGACACCCCAAAATCTATGGGGCAGCACCCCACAGACCCGCCTGTACCCCCCAGGGACACCCCAAAATCTATGGGGCACCCCAAATCTATGGGGCAGCACCCCACAGACCCGCCTGTACCCCCCAGGGACACCCCAAAATCTATGGGGCAGCACCCCAAAATCTATGGGGCACCCCAAAATCTATGGGGCAGCACCCCAAATCTATGGGGCAGCACCCCACAGACCCACCTGTGCCCCCCAGGGACACCCCAAAATCTATGGGGCAGCACCCCAAAATCTATGGGGCAGCACCCCAAAATCTATGGGGCAGCACCCCACAGACCCGCCTGTACCCCCCAGGGACACACCAAAATCTATGGGGCAGCACCCCAAATCTATGGGGCAGCACCCCACAGACCTGCCTGTACCCCCCAGGGACACCCCAAATCTATGGGGCAGCACCCCAAATCTATGGGGCAGCACCCGACAGACCCACCTGTACCCCCCAGGGACACCCCAAAATCTATGGGGCAGCACCCCAAAATCTATGGGGCAGCACCCCAAATCTATGGGGCAGCACCCCACAGACCCGCCTGTACCCCCCAGGGACACCCCAAAATCTATGGGGCAGCACCCCAAAATCTATGGGGCAGCACCCCACAGACCCACCTGTACCCCCCAGGGACACCCCAAAATCTATGGGGCAGCACCCCAAAATCTATGGGGCAGCACCCCACAGACCCGCCTGTACCCCCCAGGGACACCCCAAAATCTATGGGGCAGCACCCCAAAATCTATGGGGCAGCACCCCAAATCTATGGGGCAGCACCCCACAGACCTGCCTGTACCCCCCAGGGACACCCCAAAAATCTATGGGGCACCTCAAAATCTATGGGGCAGCACCCCAAATCTATGGGGCAGCACCCCACAGACCCGCCTGTACCCCCAGGGACACCCCAAAATCTATGGGGCAGCACCCCAAATCTATGGGGCAGCACCCCACAGACCCTCCTGTACCCCCCAGGGACACCCCAAAATCTATGGGGCACCCCAAAATCTATGGGGCAGCACCCCACAGACCCACCTGTACCCCCCAGAGACACCCCAAAATCTATGGGGCACCCCAAATCTATGGGGCAGCACCCCACAGACCCGCCTGTACCCCCCAGGGACACCCCAAAGTCTATGGGGCACCCCAAAATCTATGGGGCAGCACCCCAAAATCTATGGGGCAGCACCCCACAGACCCGCCTGAAAACTGTCCCTTGTTGTCTTTCCCTGTTCCTTGTCCCTGACCCCTGACCCCATCCCTGAGCCCTGACCGCTGTCCCTGGCCCCTGAGCCCTGACCGCTGTCCCTGGCCCCTGACCGCTGTCCCTGGCCCCTGAGCCCTGACCGCTGTCCCTGGCCACTGCCCCCATCTCTCTGGCCACTGTCCCCTGTCCCCATCCCTGACTGCCACCCCTGTCCCCACCCCTGTCCCCCCCTGTGACCGCTGTCCCCTGTCCCTGTCCCCATCCCTGACTGCCACCCCTGTCCCCATCCCTGTCCCCCCCTGTGACCGCTGTCCCCTGTCCCCACCCCTGTCCCCATCCCTGACTGCCACCCCTGTCCCCATCCCTGTCCCCATCCCTGTCCCCCCCCCGTGACCGCTGTCCCCATCCCTGTCCCCATCCCTGTCCCCCCCCCTGTGACCGCTGTCCCCATCCCTGTCCCCGCCCGTGACCGCTGTCCCCGTCGCTGTCCCCAGCGCAGCATCCGGCCGCAGGTGGTCACCACGTTCGAGCTGCCCGGCTGTTACGACATGTGGACGGTCACCGCGCCCCCCCCGCGGGAGCAGGTGTGTCCCCCGTGTCCCCCCCGTGGCACCGTGTCCCCTTCCCTGTGTCCCCCTGTGTCCCCCTGTGTCCCCCTGTGTCCCCATGTCACCCTCCCTGTGTCCCTGTGTCACCCTCCCTGCGTCCCTGTGTCCCCCCATGGTGCCGTGTCACCCTCCCTGTGTCCCCCTGTGTCCCCCTGTGTCCCCTGTGTCCCCCGTGTCCCCATGTCACCCTCCCTGTGTCCCCTGTGTTCCCCTGTGTCCCCATGTCCCCCCGTGGTACCGTGTCCCCTTCCCTGTGTCCCCATGTCACCCTCCCTGTGTCCCCTGTGTCCCCCTGTGTCCCTGTGTCCCTGTGTCCCCGTGTCGCCCTCCCTGTGTCCCCCGTGTCCCCGTGTCGCCCTCCCTGTGTCCCTGTGTCCCCCCCCGTGTCCCCTGTGTCCCCCCATGGCACCGTGTCACCTTCCCTGTGTCCCCGTGTTCCCCTGTGTCCCCGTGTCACCCTCCCTGTGTCCCCCCGTGTCCCCGTGTCCCCCCGTGGTGCCGTGTCACCCTCCCTGTGTCCCCGTGTCCCCCTGTGTCCCCGTGTCACCCTCCCTGTGTCCCCTGTGTCCCCCCATGGTGCCGTGTCACCCTCCCTGTGTCCCCCTGTGTCCCTGTGTCCCCCTCCCTGTGTCCCCCCGTGTCACCCTCCCTGTGTCCCCTGTGTCCCCCCATGGTGCCGTGTCACCCTCCCTGTGTCCCCCTGTGTCCCTGTGTCCCCCTCCCTGTGTCCCCCCGTGTCCCCCTCCCTGTGTCCCCCCATGTCCCCCATTCCTGTGTCCCTGTCTCCCCCCTCCCCCCGTGTCCTCCTGTCCCCGTGTCCCCACCGAGGCTCTGTCCCCACAGCCGGAGGTGGCCCCGGGGGCCAGCGCGGAGCCCGAGGCGGCCGCGGCTCCGGAAGGTTCCGAGGAGGACGGGGAACGTCACGGCTTCCTCATCCTGAGCAGGGAGGACTCCACCATGGTGAGGGACAGTGGGGACATCACGGGGACATCATGGGGACATCACGGGGACATCCTGGGGACATGGGGACATCACGGGGACATCATGGGGACAGGGGTTCCTCATCCTGAGCAGGGAGGACTCCACCATGGTGAGGGACAGTGGGGACATCCCGGGGACATCACGGGGACATCCCAGGGACATCCTGGGGACATGGGGACATCACGGGGACGACATGGGGACATCACGGGGACATGGGGACATCACAGGGACATCACAGGGACATCATGGGGACATCATGGGGACAGGGGTTCCTCATCCTGAGCAGGGAGGACTCCACCATGGTGAGGGACAGTGGGGACATCCCGGGGACATCACGGGGACATCCCAGGGACGACATGGGGACATGGGGACATCACAGGGACATCACGGGGACATCCCAGGGACATCACAGGGATGACATGGGGACATCACGGGGACATGGGGACATCACAGGGACATCACAGGGACATCACGGGGACATCACGGGGACAGGGGTTCCTCATCCTGAGCAGGGAGGACTCCACCATGGTGAGGGACAGTGGGGACATCCCGGGGACATCATGGGGACATCCCGGGGACATCCTGGGGACATGGGGACATCACGGGGACATCATGGGGACATGGGGACATCACGGGGACATCACGGGGACATCATGGGGACAGGGCTTCCTCATCCTGAGCAGGGAGGACTCCACCATGGTGAGGGACAGTGGGGACATCACGGGGACATCACGGGGACATCCCAGGGACGACATGGGGACATCCCAGGGACGACATGGGGACATCACAGGGACGACATGGGGACATCACGGGGACATGGGGACATCACAGGGACATCACGGGGACATCATGGGGACAGGGGTTCCTCATCCTGAGCAGGGAGGACTCCACCATGGTGAGGGACAGTGGGGACATCACGGGGACATCATGGGGACATCCCGGGGACATGGGAACATCATGGGGACGTTGGGACATCCCAGGGACGTGGGGACATCCCGGGGACGGTGACAGGGCCGTGGGGGCTCCCCTGGGTGCCACGTCCGGGCTCAATCCCGCGCCCGCGTCCCCACGTCCCTCTGCGGGGACAGCGCCCGCGTTCCGGGGGCTCCCCGCGGGGTGCCACGTCCTGGTGACGTCCCCTGATGTCCCCCGATGTCCCCAATGTCCCCTGATGTCCCCCGATGTCCCCAGATCCTGCAGACGGGGCAGGAGATCCTGGAGCTGGACACGAGCGGCTTCGCCACGCAGGGCCCGACCGTGTTCGCCGGCAACCTGGGCCAGGGCCAGTTCATCGTGCAGGTGTCCCCGCTGGGGCTGCGGCTGCTGCAGGGCGGTGAGTGGCACTGGGGGCACACCTGGGCACACCTGGGCACACCTGGGACACACCTGGGCACACCTGGGACACACCTGGGGCACACCTGGGGCACACCTGGGCACACCTGGGACACACCTGGGCACACCTGGGCACACGTGAGCCAGGGCCAGTTCATCGTGCAGGTGTCCCCGCTGGGGCTGCGGCTGCTGCAGGGCGGTGAGTGGCACTGGGGGCACACCTGGGCACACCTGGGACACACCTGGGACACACCTGGGCACACGTGGGCACACCTGGGCACACCTGGGGGCACACCTGGGACACACCTGGGCACACCTGGGACACACCTGGGCCAGGGCCAGTTCATCGTGCAGGTGTCCCCACTGGGGCTGCGGCTGCTGCAGGGTGGTGAGTGGCACTGGGGGCACACCTGGGCACACCTGGGCACACCTGGGGACACCTGGGGCACACCTGGGGACACCTGGGACACACCTGGGACACACCTGGGACACACCTGGGCACACCTGGGACACACCTGGGGACACCTGGGGACAGGGACACACCTGGGCACAGCTGGGCACACCTGGGCACACCTGGGACACACCTGGGACACACCTGGGCACACCTGGGACACACCTGGGGACACCTGGGACACACCTGGGACACACCTGGGACACACCTGGGCCAGGGCCAGTTCATCGTGCAGGTGTCCCCGCTGGGGCTGCGGCTGCTGCAGGGCGGTGAGTGGCACTGGGGGCACACCTGGGCACACCTGGGCACACCTGGGACACACCTGGGGGCACACCTGGACACACCTGGGCACACCTGGGCACACCTGGGACACACCTGGGCACACCTGGGCACACCTGGGGACAGAGACACACCTGGGACACACCTGGGACACACCTGGGACACACCTGGGCACACCTGGGCACACCTGGGGACACACCTGGGCACACCTGGGCACACCTGGGGACACACCTGGGCACACCTGGGACACACCTGGGCACACCTGGGGACACACCTGGGCACACACCTGGGACACACCTGGGACACACCTGGGGACACACCTGGGCACACACCTGGGACACACCTGGGCACACCTGGGCACACCTGGGACACACCTGGGCACACCTGGGGACACACCTGGGCACACCTGGGCACACCTGGGGACACACCTGGGCACACCTGGGACACACCTGGGCACACCTGGGGACACACCTGGGCACACCTGGGCACACCTGGGGACACACCTGGGCACACCTGGGACACACCTGGGGACACCTGGGACACACCTGGGCACACCTGGGCACACCTGGGACACACCTGGGCACACCTGGGACACCTGGGACACCCTTGGGGACAGGGACACACCTGGGGACACCTGGGACACACCTGGGCACACCTGGGCACACCTGGGCACACACCTGGGACACACCTGGGCACACCTGGGCACACCTGGGCACACACCTGGGACACACCTGGGGACACCTGGGACACACCTGGGCACACCTGGGCACACCTGGGCACATCTGGGGGCACCTGGGGCACACCTGGGACACACCTGGGCACACCTGGGGACACCTGGGACACACCTGGGCACACCTGGGACACACCTGGGGACACACCTGGGCACACCTGGGACACACCTGGGGACACCTGGGCACACCTGGGACACACCTGGGCACACCTGGGCACACCTGGGACACCCCGGGGCCAGCTGGGGTGACATCAGGGGGTCACACTGGGGCCCAGGTGCGTCCCCAGGTGTGACACAAATGGGGTGGTACAGGCGGAGGTGACACTGACAGGTGACACTGACAGGTGACATGGGTGACACTGACAGGTGCCACTGACGGGTGACACCGCTGGGTGGTCCTGGGGGCGGGGAGTGACAGTGAGGTGACATCAGCAGGTGACACTGGGGGGTGCCCAGCGGTGAAGGGACAGTGAGGTGACACTGGGGTCACGGAGGTGACAGGGGGGTGATGCACAGGGTGACACAGGGGTCACAGAGGTGACACGGGGGTGGCACAGGGGTGTGACACCGCTGTCCCCCCCCCATGACGCAGCTGCACTTTGTCCCCTGGACCTGGGGTGACACAGGGGTCACACAGGGGTCACACAGGGGTCACACAGGGGTCACACAGGGTCACACAGGGGTCACACAGGTCTGTGACACCGCTGTCCCCCCCCCATGACACAGCTGCACTTTGTCCCCTGGACCTGGGGTGACACAGGGGTCACACAGGGGTCACACAGGGGTCACACAGGGGTCACATGGGGTGACACAGGGTCACACAGGGGTCACACAGGGGTCACACAGGGGTCACACAGGGGTGACACAGGGTCACACAGGGGTCACATGGGGTGACACAGGGTCACATAGGGGTCACACAGGGGTCACACAGGGGTGACACAGGGGTCACACAGGGGTGACACAGGGTCACACAGGGGTCACATGGGGTGACACAGGGTCACATAGGGGTCACACAGGGGTCACATGGGGTGGCACAGGGGTGACACAGGGTCACACAGGGGTCACACAGGGGTCACACAGGGGTGACACGGGTCACACAGGGTCACACAGGGGTCACACAGGGGTCACACAGGGGTCACACAGGGTCACACAGGGGTGACACGGGGGTCACATGGGGTGGCACCGGGGTCACACAGGGGTCACACAGGGGTCACATGGGGTCACACAGGGGTCACATGGGGTGGCACAGGGGTCACACAGGGTCACACAGGTCACACACGGGGTCACACAGGGGTCACATGGGGTGACACAGGGGTCACATGGGGTGGCACCGGGGTCACACAGGGGTGACACAGGGGTCACACAGGGGTCACACAGGGGTGTGACACCGCTGTTCCCCCCCCCCATGACACAGCTGCACTTTGTCCCCTGGACCTGGGGTGACACAGGGGTCACACAGGGGTCACACAGGGTCACATGGGGTGACACAGGGGTCACACAGGGGTGACACATGGGGTCACACAGGGGTCACATGGGGTGACACAGGGGTCACACAGGGGTCACACAGGGGTCACATGGGGTGGCACAGGGGTGACACAGGGTCACACAGGGGTCACAGAGGTCTGTGACACCGCTGTCCCCCCCCCCATGACACAGCTGCACTTTGTCCCCTGGACCTGGGGTGACACAGGGGTCACACAGGGGTCACACAGGGGTCACACAGGGGTGACACAGGGGTCACATGGGGTGGCACAGGGGTGACACAGGGGTCACACAGGGTCACACAGGGGTCACACAGGGGTCACCCAGGGGTCACACAGGTCTGTGACACCGCTGTCCCCCCCCCCATGACGCAGCTGCACTTTGTCCCCTGGACCTGGGGTGACACAGGGGTGACACAGGGTCACACAGGGGTCACACAGGGTCACACAGGGGTCACACAGGGGTCACATGGGGTGACACAGGGTCACACAGGGGTCACACGGGGTGACACAGGGGTGACACAGGGTCACACAGGGGTCACATGGGGTGGCACAGGGGTGACACAGGGTCACACAGGGGTGACACAGGGGTCACACAGGGGTCACATGGGGTGACACAGGGGTCACACAGGGTCACACAGGGTCACACAGGTCTGTGACACCGCTGTCCCCCCCCCCATGACACAGCTGCACTTTGTCCCCTGGACCTGGGGTGACACAGGGGTCACACAGGGGTCACACAGGGGTGACACAGGGGTCACATGGGGTGACACAGGGGTCACACAGGGGTCACATAGGGGTCACACAGGGGTCACACAGGGGTGGCACAGGGGTGTGACACCGCTGTCCCCCCCCATGACACAGCTGCACTTTGTCCCCTGGACCTGGGGTGACACAGGGGTCACACAGGGGTCACACAGGGTCACACAGGGTCACACAGGTCACACACGGGGTCACACAGGGGTCACATGGGGTGACACAGGGGTCATATGGGGTGACACAGGGGTCACACAGGGGTCACACAGGGTCACACGGGTCACATGGGGTGGCACAGGGGGTGACACAGGGGTGACACAGGGGTGACACAGGGTGACACAGGGTCACACAGGGGTCACACAGGGGTCACACATGGGGTGACACAGGGGTCACATGGGGTGACACAGGGTCACACAGGGGTCACCCAGGGGTGTGACACCGCTGTCCCCCCCCATGACACAGCTGCACTTTGTCCCCTGGACCTGGGGTGACACAGGGGTGACACAGGGGTCACACAGGGTCACACAGGTCACACAGGGGTCACACAGGGGTCACATGGGGTGACACAGGGGTGACACAGGGTCACACAGGGGTCACACAGGGGTCACACAGGGGTCACAGAGGTCTGTGACACCGCTGTCCCCCCCCCCCATGACACAGCTGCACTTTGTCCCCTGGACCTGGGGTGACACAGGGGTCACACAGGGGTCACACAGGGGTCACACAGGGGTGACACAGGGGTCACATGGGGTGGCACAGGGGTGACACAGGGGTCACACAGGGTCACACAGGGGTCACCCAGGGGTCACACAGGTCTGTGACACCGCTGTCCCCCCCCCCATGACGCAGCTGCACTTTGTCCCCTGGACCTGGGGTGACACAGGGTCACACAGGGGTGACACAGGGTCACACAGGGGTCACACAGGGGTGACACACGGGGTCACACAGGGTGACACAGGGGTCACACAGGGTCACACAGGGTCACACAGGTCACACACGGGGTCACACAGGGGTCACATGGGGTGACACAGGGGTCATATGGGGTGACACAGGGGTCACACAGGGGTCACACAGGGTCACACGGGTCACATGGGGTGGCACAGGGGGTGGCACAGGGGGTGACACAGGGGTGACACAGGGGTGACACAGGGTCACACAGGGGTCACACAGGGGTCACACATGGGGTGACACAGGGGTCACATGGGGTGACACAGGGTCACACAGGGGTCACCCAGGGGTGTGACACCGCTGTCCCCCCCCATGACACAGCTGCACTTTGTCCCCTGGACCTGGGGTGACACAGGGGTGACACAGGGGTCACACGGATGTCACACAGGACACACAGGGGTCACACAGGGGTCACACAGGTGTCACACAGGTGACACAGGGGTGACACAGGGGTGACACAGGGGTCACACAGGGGTCACACAGGGGTCACAGAGGTCTGTGACACCGCTGTCCCCCCCCCCCATGACACAGCTGCACTTTGTCCCCTGGACCTGGGGTGACACAGGGGTCACACAGGGGTCACACAGGGGTCACACAGGGGTCACACAGGGGTCACACGGGGTGGCACAGGGTGACACAGGGTGACACAGGGGTGGCACAGGGGTCACACAGGGGTCACATGGGGTGACACAGGGGTGACACAGGGGTGACACAGGGGTCACACAGGGGTGACACAGGGTGACACAGGGTGACACAGGGGTCACACAGGGTCACACAGGTCACACACGGGGTCACACAGGGGTCACATGGGGTGACACAGGGGTCACATGGGGTGGCACAGGGGTGACACAGGGGTCACACAGGGTCACACAGGGGTCACCCAGGGGTCACACAGGGGTGTGACACCGCTGTCCCCCCCCATGACACAGCTGCACTTTGTCCCCTGGACCTGGGGTGACACAGGGGTGACACAGGGGTCACACAGGGTCACATGGGGTGACACAGGGGTCACACAGGGTCACACAGGGGTGACACAGGGTCACACAGGGGTCACACAGGGGTCACATGGGGTGACACAGGGGTCACACAGGGTCACACAGGGGTCACATGGGGTGACACAGGGTCACACAGGGGTCACACAGGGGTCACATGGGGTGACACAGGGGTCACACAGGGTCACACAGGGGTCACACAGGGGTCACCCAGGGGTGTGACACCACTGTCCCCCCCCATGACGCAGCTGCACTTTGTCCCCTGGATCTGGGGTCACACAGGGGTCACACAGGGGTCACACAGGTCACACACGGGGTCACACAGGGGTCACATGGGGTGACACAGGGGTCACACAGGGGTCACACAGGGGTCACACAGGGGTGACACACGGGGTCACACAGGGTCACACAGGGGTCACACAGGGGTCACACAGGGTCACACAGGTCACACACGGGGTCACACAGGGGTGACACAGGGGTCACACAGGGGTGACACACGGGGTCACACAGGGGTGACACAGGGGTCACACAGGGTCACACAGGTCACACACGGGGTCACACAGGGGTGACACAGGGGTCACACAGGGGTCACACAGGGGTCACACAGGGGTCACACAGGGTCACACAGGGGTCACCCAGGGGTCACACAGGTCTGTGACACCGCTGTCCCCCCCCATGACGCAGCTGCACTTTGTCCCCTGGACCTGGGGTGACACAGGGGTGACACAGGGTCACACAGGGGTCACACAGGGGTCACACAGGGGTCACACAGGGGTCACATGGGGTGACACAGGGTCACACAGGGGTCACACAGGGGTCACATGGGGTGACACAGGGGTCACACACGGGGTCACACAGGGGTCACATGGGGTGACACAGGGTCACATGGGGTGACACAGGGTCACACAGGGGTCACACAGGGATCACATGGGGTGACACAGGGGTCACACAGGGTCACACAGGGGTCACACAGGGGTGACACACGGGGTCACACAGGGGTCACACAGGGGTCACATGGGGTGACACAGGGGTCACACAGGTCACACACGGGGTCACACAGGGGTCACATGGGGTGACACAGGGTCACACAGGGGTGACACACGGGGTCACACAGGGTCACACAGGGGTCACACAGGGGTCACACAGGGTCACACAGGTCACACACGGGGTCACACAGGGGTGACACAGGGGTGACACACGGGGTCACACAGGGGTCACACAGGGGTCACACAGGGGTCACATGGGGTGGCACCGGGGTCACACACGGGGTCACCCAGGGGTCACCCAGGGGTGTGACACCGCTGTCCCCCCCCAGTGACGCAGCTGCACTTTGTCCCCTGGACCTGGGGTGACACAGGGGTCACACAGGGGTCACCCAGGGGTGACACAGCGGGGTGACAGCGCCGTTTGTCCCCCCCGCAGTGACGCAGCTGCACTTCGTCCCCGTGGACCTGGGCTCGCCCATCGTGCACTGCGCGGTGGCCGATCCCTTCGGGGTCCTGCTCAGCGCCGACGGCCACCTGGCCACCTTCACCCTCAAGGGGGACACCTACGGCGGCCGCGCCCCGCGCCTGGCGCTGCTGCGGCCGCCCGTGTCGCACGTGAGTGTCACCCGCGTCCCCAAACCGTCCCCAGCGTCCCCAAACCATCCCTGACATTGCCTGGCGCCATCACCGACACCTCCAGTGTCACCCGTCAGTGTCACCCGCGTCCCCAAACCGTCCCCAGCGTCCCCAAACCATCCCCGACCCCGCCTGGTGCCATCACCGACACCTCCAGTGTCACCCGTCAGTGTCACCCGCGTCCCCAAACCGTCCCCAGCGTCCCCAAACCATCCCCGACCCCGCCTGGTGCCATCACCGACACCTCCAGTGTCACCCGTCGGTGTCACCCGCGTCCCCAAACCGTCCCCAGCGTCCCCAAACCGTCCCCGACCCCGCCTGGTGCCATCACCGACACCTCCAGTGTCACCCATCAGTGTCACCCGCGTCCCCAAACCGTCCCCAGCGTCCCCAAACCATCCCCGACCCCGCCTGGTGCCATCACCGACACCTCCAGTGTCACCCGTCGGTGTCACCCGCGTCCCCAAACCGTCCCCGACATTGCCTGGTGCCATCACCGACACCTCCAGTGTCACCCGTCAGTGTCACCCGCGTCCCCAAAGCCCCTCCAGTGTCCCCAAACCATCCCCGACATTGCCTGGTGCCATCACCGACACCTCCAGTGTCACCCGTCAGTGTCACCCGCGTCCCCAAACCGTCCCCAGCGTCCCCAAACCATCCCCGACCCCGCCTGGTGCCATCACCGACACCTCCAGTGTCACCCATCGGTGTCACCCGCGTCCCCAAACCGTCCCCAGCGTCCCCAAACCATCCCCGACCCCGCCTGGCTCCGTCACCGACACCTCCAGTGTCACCCATCGGTGTCACCCGCGTCCCCAAACCGTCCCCAGCGTCCCCAAACCCTCCCCGACATTGCCTGGTGCCATCACCGACACCTCCAGTGTCACCCGTCAGTGTCACCCGCGTCCCCAAAGCCTCTCCAGCGTCCCCAAACCATCCCCGACATTGCCTGGTGCCATCACCGACACCTCCAGTGTCACCCGTCGGTGTCACCCGCGTCCCCAAACCATCCCTGACATTGCCTGGCGCCATCACCGACACCTCCAGTGTCACCCGTCGGTGTCACCCGCGTCCCCAAACCGTCCCCAGCATCCCCAAACCATCCCCGACCCCCCCTGGTGCCATCACCGACACCTCCAGTGTCACCCGTCGGTGTCACCCGCGTCCCCAAACCGTCCCCAGCGTCCCCAAACCGTCCCCGACCCCGCCTGGCGCTGCTGCGGCCGCCCATGTCACGTGTCAATGTCCCCAATGTCCCCAAATGTCCCCAAATGTCCCCAAATGTCCCCCAATGTCCCCATGGCAGCAATCCCGGGTGACGGCGCTGTGCCTGTACCGGGACGTGTCCCCAAATGTCCCCAAATGTCCCCAAATGTCCCCAATGTCCCCAAATGTCCCCAAATGTCCCCAAATGTCCCCAATGTCCCCAAATATCCCCAAATGTCCCCAAATGTCCCCAAATGTCCCCGATGTCCCCAGATGTCCCCAACGTCCCCAAATGTCCCCAAATGTCCCCGATGTCCCAAATGTCCCCAAATGTCCCCAAATGTCCCCAGATGTCCCCAACGTCCCCAAATGTCCCCAAATGTCCCCAATGTCCCCAAATGTTTCCGGTGTCCCCAAATGTCCCCAAATGTCCTCAAATGTCCCCAGATGTCCCCAAATGTTCCCGGTGTCCTCAAATGTCCCCAAATGTCCCCAAATGTCCCCCAATGTCCCCAATGTCCCCAGATGTCCCCAAATGTCCCCAAATGTCCCCAAATGTCCCCAATGTCCCCAATGTCCCCAATGTCCCCAAATGTCCCCAAATGTCCCCAAATGTTCCCGGTGTCCTCAAATGTCCCCAAATGTCCCAAATGTCCCCAAATGTCCCCAAATGTCCCCAAATTTCCCCAAATGTCCCCAAATGTTCCCGGTGTCCTCAAATGTCCCCAAATGTCCCCAATGTCCCCAATGTCCCCAATGTCCCCAAATGTCCCCAAATGTCCCCAAATGTCCCCAAATGTCCCCAAATGTCCCCGAATGTCCCCAATGTCCCAAATGTCCCCAAATATCCCCAAATGTCCCCAAATGTCCCCAAATGTCCCCAAATGTTCCCGGTGTCCTCAAATATCCCCAATGTCCCCAAATGTCCCCAAATATCCCCAAATGTCCCCAATGTCCCCAGATGTCCCCAATGTCCCCAATGTCCCCAAATGTCCCCAAATGTCCCCAAATGTTCCCGGTGTCCTCAAATGTCCCCAAATGTCCCAAATGTCCCCAATGTCCCCAATGTCCCCAAATGTCCCCAAATGTCCCCAAATGTCCCCAATGTCCCCAAATTTCCCCAAATGTCCCCAAATGTTCCCGGTGTCCTCAAATGTCCCCAAATGTCCCCAAATGTCCCCAATGTCCCCAATGTCCCCAATGTCCCCAAATGTCCCCAAATATCCCCAAATGTCCCCAAATGTCCCCAAATGTCCCCAAATGTCCCCAAATGTCCTCAAATGTCCCCAGATGTCCCCAAATGTTCCCGGTGTCCTCAAATGTCCCCAAATGTCCCCAATGTCCCCCAATGTCCCCAATGTCCCCAGATGTCCCCAAATGTCCCCAAATGTCCCCAAATGTCCCCAATGTCCCCAATGTCCCCAATGTCCCCAAATGTCCCCAATGTCCCCAAATGTTTCCGGTGTCCTCAAATGTCCCCAAATGTCCCCAATGTCCCCAATGTCCCCAAATGTCCCCGAATGTCCCCAATGTCCCCAAATGTCCCCAATGTCCCCAAATATCCCCAAATGTCCCCAATGTCCCCAAATGTCCCCAATGTCCCCAATGTCCCCCAATGTCCCCATGGCAGCAATCCCGGGTGACGGCGCTGTGCCTGTACCGGGACGTGTCCCCAAATGTCCCCAATGTCCCCAAATGTCCCCAAATATCCCCAAATGTCCCCAATGTCTCCAAATGTCCCCAATGTCCCCAATGTCCCTAAATGTCCCCAAATGTCCCCAAATGTCCCCCAATGTCCCCAAATGTCCCCAAATGTCCCCAAATGTTCCCGGTGTCCTCAAATGTCCCCAAATGTCCCCAATGTCCCCAGATGTCCCCGAATGTCCCCAATGTCCCCAATGTCCCCAAATGTCCCCAAATGTCCCCAAATGTCCCCAATGTCCCCAATGTCCCCAATGTCCCTAAATGTCCCTAAATGTCCCCAATGTCCCCAAATGTCCCCAAATGTCCCCAAATGTCCCCAAATGTCCCCATGGCAGCCATCCCGGGTGACGGCGCTGTGCCTGTACTGGGACATGTCCCCAAATGTCCCCAATGTCCCCAAATGTCCCCAAATGTCCCCAAATGTCCCCAATGTCCCCGATGTCCCCAAATGTCCCCAAATGTCCCCAATGTCCCCAAATGTCCCCAAATTTCCCCAAATGTCCCCAAATGTTCCCGGTGTCCTCAAATGTCCCCAAATGTCCCCAAATGTCCCCAATGTCCCCAAATGTCCCCAAATGTCCCCAAATGTCCCCAAATGTCCCCAATGTCCCCAAATGTCCCCAATGTCCCCAAATGTCCCCGATGTCCCCAATGTCCCCAAATGTCCCCAATGTCCCCCAATGTCCCCATGGCAGCAATCCCGGGTGACGGCGCTGTGCCTGTACCGGGACGTTTCCGGAATGTTCACCACCGAGAGCCGCGTCCCCCGCGAGGAGCCCCCGCCCCGCCCCCACGCCGAGGCCGAGACCCTCATCCAGGACCTCAGGTGGGTGACCTGAGTGTCCCAAAACGTCCCCAAACGTCCCCAAATTGTCCCCACGGTGGCCCCAATCTCCAGCTGCTCCCTGGAGTGTCCCCCAGCTGTTTCCCACCCTCCCAGATTGGCCCTGGGGTGTCCTCAAGGTGTCCCCAAGGTGTCCCCAGGGTGTCCCCAGCCCCCTAAAGGTGTCACCCACCTCTCCAGGGTGTCCCCAAGGTGTCCCCAGGGTGTCCCCAAGGTGTCCCCAGGATGTCCCCAGCCCCCTAAAGGTGTCACCCACCTCTCTAGGGTGTCCCCAAGGTGTCCCCAAGGTGTTCTCGGCTCCCTAAAGGTGTCACCCACCTCTCCAGGGTGTCCCCAGGGTGTCCCCAGGGTGTCCCCAAGGTGTCCCCAGGGTGTCCCCAGCCCCCTAAAGGTGTCACCCACCTCTCCAGGGTGTCCCCAAGGTGTCCCCAGGGTGTCCCCAGGATGTCCCCAGCCCCCTAAAGGTGTCACCCACTTCTCCAGGGTGTCCCCAAGGTGTCCCCAAGGTGTCCCCAGGGTGTCCCCAGCCCCCTAAAGGTGTCACCCACCTCTCCAGGGTGTCCCCAAGGTGTCCCCAGGGTGTCCCCAGCCCCCTAAAGGTGTCACCCACCTCTCCAGGGTGTCCCCAAGGTGTCCCCAGGGTGTCCCCAGCTCCCTAAAGGTGTCACCCACCTCTCCAGGGTGTCCCCAAGGTGTCCCCAGGATGTCCCCAGCCCCCTAAAGGTGTCACCCACCTCTCCTGGTTGTCCCCAAGGTGTCCCCAGGGTGTCCCCAGCTCCCTAAAGGTGTCACCCACCTCTCCAGGGTGTCCCCAGGGTGTCCCCAGGGTGTCCCCAGCCCCCTAAAGGTGTCACCCACCTCTCCAGGGTGTCCCCAAGGTGTCCCCAAGGTGTCCCCAGGGTGTCCCCAGCCCCCTAAAGGTGTCACCCACCTCTCCAGGGTGTCCCCAAGGTGTCCCCAGGGTGTCCCCAGCCCCCTAAAGGTGTCACCCACCTCTCCAGGGTGTCCCCAGGGTGTCCCCAGGATGTCCCCAGCCCCCTAAAGGTGTCACCCACCTCTCCAGGGTGTCCCCAAGGTGTCCCCAGGATGTCCCCAGCCCCCTAAAGGTGTCACCCACCTCTCCAGGGTGTCCCCAAGGTGTCCCCAGGGTGTCCCCAGCCCCCTAAAGGTGTCACCCACCTCTCCAGGGTGTCCCCAAGGTGTCCCCAGGATGTCCCCAGCCCCCTAAAGGTGTCACCCACCTCTCCAGGGTGTCCCCAGGGTGTCCCCAGGGTGTCCCCAGCCCCCTAAAGGTGTCACCCACCTCTCCAGGGTGTCCCCAGGGTGTCCCCAGGTTGTCCCCAAGGTGTCCCCAGGGTGTCCCCAGCCCCCTAAAGGTGTCACCCACCTCTCTAGGGTGTCCCCAAGGTGTCCCCAAGGTGTTCTCGGCTCCCTAAAGGTGTCACCCACCTCTCCAGGGTGTCCCCAAGGTGTCCCCAAGGTGTCCCCAGGGTGTCCCCAGCCCCCTAAAGGTGTCACCCACCTCTCCAGGGTGTCCCCAAGGTGTCCCCAGGGTGTCCCCAGGGTGTCCCCAGCTCCCTAAAGGTGTCACCCACCTCTCTAGGGTGTCCCCAAGGTGTCCCCAAGGTGTCCCCAGGGTGTCCCAGGGATGTCCCCAGCCCCCTAAAGGTGTCACCCACCTCTCCAGGGTGTCCCCAGGGTGTCCCCAGGGTGTCCCCAAGGTGTCCCCAGGGTGTCCCCAGCCCCCTAAAGGTGTCACCCACCTCTCCAGGGTGTCCCCAAGGTGTCCCCAAGGTGTTCTCAGCTCCCTAAAGGTGTCACCCACCTCTCCAGGGTGTCCCCAAGGTGTCCCCAGGGTGTCCCCAGCCCCCTAAAGGTGTCACCCACCTCTCCAGGGTGTCCCCAAGGTGTCCCCAGGGTGTCCCCAGCCCCCTAAAGGTGTCACCCACCTCTCCAGGGTGTCCCCAGGGTGTCCCCAGGGTGTCCCCAGCCCCCTAAAGGTGTCACCCACCTCTCCAGGGTGTCCCCAGGGTGTCCCCAGGATGTCCCCAAGGTGTCCCCAGGATGTCCCCAGCCCCCTAAAGGTGTCACCCACCTCTCCAGGGTGTCCCCAGGGTGTCCCCAAGGTGTCCCCAAGGTGTCCCCAAGGTGTCCCCAGGGTGTCCCCAGCCCCCTAAAGGTGTCACCCACCTCTCCAGGGTGTCCCCAAGGTGTCCCCAAGGTGTCCCCAGGGTGTCCCAGGGATGTCCCCAGCCCCCTAAAGGTGTCACCCACCTCTCCAGGGTGTCCCCAAGGTGTCCCCAGGGTGTCCCAGGGATGTCCCCAGCCCCCTAAAGGTGTCACCCACCTCTCCAGGGTGTCCCCAGGGTGTCCCCAGGGTGTCCCCAGGATGTCCCCAGCCCCCTAAAGGTGTCACCCACCTCTCCAGGGTGTCCCCAAGGTGTCCCCAGGGTGTCCCCAGCTCCCTAAAGGTGTCACCCACCTCTCCAGGGTGTCCCCAGGGTGTCCCCAGGGTGTCCCCAGCTCCCTAAAGGTGTCACCCACCTCTCCAGGGTGTCCCCAGGGTGTCCCCAGGATGTCCCCAGCCCCCTAAAGGTGTCACCCACCTCTCCAGGGTGTCCCCAAGGTGTCCCAGGGGTGTCCAAGGGGTGCCCCAGGTGTCTCCCAGTATTCCCAGTATTCCCGCAGCGATTCCGTGGATGACGAGGAGGAGCTGCTCTGTGGGGGGTGGGGGTGCCCCAGGTGTCTCCCAGTATTCCCAGTATTCCCGGTATTCCCGCAGCGATTCCGTGGATGACGAGGAGGAGCTGCTCTGTGGGGGTTGGGGGTGCCCCAGGTGTCTCCCAGTATTCCCAGTATTCCCAGTATTCCCGCAGCGATTCCGTGGATGACGAGGAGGAGCTGCTCTGTGGGGGGTGGGGGTGCCCCAGGTGTCTCCCAGTATTCCCAGTATTCCCAGTATTCCCGCAGCGATTCCGTGGATGACGAGGAGGAGCTGCTCTGTGGGGGGTGGGGGTGCCCCAGGTGTCTCCCAGTATTCCCAGTATTCCCAGTATTCTCGCAGCGATTCCGTGGATGACGAGGAGGAGCTGCTCTGTGGGGGTTGGGGGTGCCCCAGGTGTCTCCCAGTATTCCCAGTATTCCCAGTATTCCCGCAGCGATTCCGTGGATGACGAGGAGGAGATGCTCTACGGGGACTCGGGGGGCTCGGGCCACTCCCCCCCCAAGGAGGAGCCGCGGCGCCCGGGGCCCCCCGAGCGGGAGCCGCCCCCGCACAGCCCCGAGCCCTCGCACTGGTGCGTGCTGGCCCGCGAGAACGGCAACATGGAGGTACTGGGAGCACTGGGAGGGCGCTGGGAGCGCTGGGAGCGCTGAGAGGGGGCAAAGGGAGCACTGGGAGGGGGCTGGGAGGGGACTGGGAGCGCTGGGAGGGGCGCTGGGAGCACTGGGAGGGGGCTGGGAGGGTGCTGGGAGGGGACTGGGAGGACTGGGAGGGTACTGGGAGCACTGGGAGGGGGCTGGGAGGGGACTGGGAGCGCTGGGAGGGCGCTGGGAGCACTGGGAGGGGGCTGGGAGGGTGCTGGCAGGGGACTGGGAGTGCTGGGAGGGGACTGGGAGTACTGGGAGGGTGCTGGGAGGGTGCTGGCAGGGGACTGGGAGGGGACTGGGAGGGTACTGGGAACGCTGGGAGGGGACTGGGAGCAGTGGGGGGGTGCTGGGAGCACTGGGAGGGGACTGGGAGGGCACTGGGAGGGTGCTGGGAAGGGATTGGGAGTGCTGGCAGGGGACTGGGAGGGTGCTGGCAGGGGACTGGGAGGACTGGGAGGGGACTGGGAGGGTACTGGGAACGCTGGGAGGGGACTGGGAGCGCTGGGAGGGGGCTGGGAGCGCTGGGAGGGCGCTGGGAGCACTGGGAGGGGGCTGGGAGGGTCCTGGCAGGGGACTAGGAGTGCTGGGAGGGGGCTGGGAGGGGACTGGGAGCGCTGGGAGGGTGCTGGCAGGGGACTGGGAGGGTACTGGGAACGCTGGGAGGGGACTGGGAGCAGTGGGAGGGCGCTGGGAGCACTGGGAGGGCACTGGGAGGGTGCTGGGAAGGGATTGGGAGTGTTGGCAGGGGACTGGGAGGGTGCTGGCAGGGGACTGGGAGCACTGGGAGGGGACTGGGAGGGTACTGGGAACGCTGGGAGGGGACTGGGAGCGCTGGGAGGGGGCTGGGAGCGCTGGGAGGGGGCTGGGAGGGCGCTGGGAGCACTGGGAGGGGGCTGGGAGGGTGCTGGCAGGGGACTGGGAGGGTACTGGGAACGCTGGGAGGGGACTGGGAGCAGTGGGAGGGTGCTGGGAGCACTGGGAGGGCACTGGGAGGGCACTGGGAGGGTGCTGGGAAGGGATTGGGAGTGCTGGCAGGGGACTGGGAGGGTGCTGGCAGGGGACTGGGAGGACTGGGAGGGGACTGGGAGCACTGGGAGGGGACTGGGAGTGCTGGGAGGGGGCTGGGAGGGTGCTGGGAGGGGACTGGGAGGGGACTGGGAGCACTGGGAGGGGGCTGGGAGGGTGCTGGCAGGGGACTGGGAGTGCTGGGAGGGGACTGGGAGCACTGGGAGGGCACTGGGAGCACTGGGAGGGGGCTGGGAGGGTGCTGGCAGGGGACTGGGAGGACTGGGAGGGGACTGGGAGGGGACTGGGAGCACTGGGAGGGAGCTGGGAGGGTGCTGGGAAGGGATTGGGAGTGCTGGGAGGGTGCTGGCAGGGGACTGGGAGCACTGGGAGGGGACTGGGAGCACTGGGAGGGGGCTGGGAGGGTGCTGAGAGGGGACTGGTAGTGCTGGGAGGGGACTGGGAGCACTGGGAGGGTGCTGGGAGCACTGGGAGGGGACTGGGAGGGCACTGGGAGGGTGCTGGGAAGGGATTGGGAGTGCGGGGAGGGTACTGGGAGGGCACTGGGATGGTACTGGGAGGGTACTGGGAGGGCACTGGGAGTGCTGAGAGGGGACTGGGATGGTACTGGGAGGGCACTGGGAGTGCTGAGAGGGGACTGGGATGGTACTGGGAGCACTGGGTGGGCGCTGGGAGGGCACTGGGAGCACTGGGAGGGTGCTGGGAGCACTGGGAGGGCACTGGGAGGGCACTGGGAGGGGCTGGGATGGTACTGGGAGGGCACTGGGAGCACTGGGAGGGCACTGGGGGCACTGGGAGCACTGGGATGGCACTGGGATGGTACTGGGAGCACTGGGAGGGCACTGGGATGGCACTGGGATGGTACTGGGAGCACTGGGAGGGCACTGGGAGGTGCCTCGGTGGCACCGGGGTCCCGTCCCCATCCCGCTTTTCCCGGTGGAATTCCCCTTCTTCCCCTTCCCATTCCCGTTTTCCCATTTTTCCTATTTCTCCCATTTCTCCCATTTTTCCCATTTTCCCCATTTTTCCCATTCCCGTTTCTCCATGGGGGTTCCCGCATTTCCCATTTCTCCCATTTCTCCCATTTTCCCATCTTCCCCATTCCCATTCCCCTTTTCCCATGGGAATTCCCATTTCCCCATTCCCATTTTTCCCATTTTCCCATTTCCCCATTTCCCATTCCCTTTTTCCGTTTTTCCCATTTTTCCCATTTTCCCATTTCCCATTTCTCCCATTTCTCCCATTTTCCCATTTTCCCCATTCCCATTCCCCTTTTCCCATGGGAATTCCCATTTCCCATTCCTGTTTTTTCCCATTTCCCATCCCCATTTCCCATCCCCATTCTCATTTCTCCCATTTCCCCATTTCTCCCATTTTCCCATTTTTCCCATTTCTCCCATTTTTCCCATTCCCCTTTTCCCGTGGGAATTCCCATTTCCCATTTCCGTTTTTCCCATTTTTCCCATTTTTCCCATTTTCCTCATTTCTCCCATTTTTCCCATTTTCCCATTTCCCCATTTCCCATTCCCTTTTTCCGTTTTTCCCATTTTTCCCATTTTCCCATTTTTCCCATTTTCCCATTTCCCATTTCTCCCATTTCTCCCATTTCTCCCATTTTCCCATTTTCCCATTTTTCCCATTCCCCTTTTCCCATGGGAATTCCCATTTCCCATTCCTGTTTTTCCCATTTCCCATCCCCATTTCCCATCCCCATTCTCATTTTTCCCATTTTTCCCATTTTTCCCATTTCTCCCATTTTTCCCATTCCCCTTTTCCCGTGGGAATTCCCATTTCCCATTCCCATTTTTCCTGTATTTCCCATTTCCTATTTCCCCATTCCCATTTTTCCCATTTCCCCATTTCCCCATTTCCCATTCCCTTTTTCCGTTTTTCCCATTTTTCCCATTTTCCCATTTCCCATTTCTCCCATTTCTCCCATTTCTCCCATTTTCCCATTTTCCCCATTCCCATTCCCCTTTTCCCATGGGAATTCCCATTTCCCATTCCTGTTTTTCCCATTTCCCATCCCCATTTCCCATCCCCATTCTCATTTCTCCCGTTTTTCCCATTTCTCCCATTTCTCCCATTTTTCCCATTCCCCTTTTCCCGTGGGAATTCCCATTTCCCATTCCCATTTTTCCTGTATTTCCCATTTCCTATTTCCCCATTCCCATTTTTCCCATTTTCCCATTTTCCCATTTCCCATTCCCTTTTTCCGTTTTTCCCATTTTTGCCATTTTCCCATTTTTCCCATTTTCCCATTTCCCATTTCTCCCATTTCTCCCATTTTCCCATTTTTCCCGTTCCCATTCCCCTTTTCCCATGGGAATTCCCATTTCCCATTCCTGTTTTTCCCATTTCCCATCCCCATTTCCCATCCCCATTCTCATTTTTCCCGTTTTTCCCATTTCTCCCATTTCTCCCATTTTTCCCATTTTTCCCATTTCTCCCATTTTTCCCATTCCCCTTTTCCCATGGGAATTCCCATTTCCCATTCCCATTTTTCCTGTATTTCCCATTTCCTATTTCCCCATTCCCATTTTTCCCATTTTCCCATTTCCCCATTTCCCATTCCCTTTTTCCGTTTTTCCCATTTTTCCCATTTTCCCATTTTTCCCATTTTCCCATTTCCCATTTTCCCATTTCCCATTTCTCCCATTTTCCCATTTTTCCTGTTCCCATTCCCCTTTTCCCATGGGAATTCCCATTTCCCATTCCTGTTTTTCCCATTTCCCATCCCCATTTCCCATCCCCATTCTCATTTTTCCTATTTCCCCATTTTTCCAATTTCTCCCATTTTTCCCATTTTTCCCATTTTTCCCATTTTTCCCATTCCCCAATTCCCATTCCCATTTTTCCCATTTCCCCATTCCTGTTTTTCCCATGTCTCCCATTTCCCTTTTCCCACAGGAATTCCCATTTCCCCATTCCCATTTCCCCCATTTTCCCATCCCCACTCCCATTTCCCCATTCCCATTCTCATTTTTGCCATTTCCCATTTCCTATTTCCCCATTCCCGTTTTTCCCATTTTCCCATTTTTCCCATTTCCCATTCCCCTTTTTCCCATTCCCATTGTCATTTTCCCCATTTTCCCATTTCTCCCATTTTTCCCATTTCCCATTCCCCTTTTCGCATTCCCATTCCCATTTTTCCTATTTCCCCCATTTCTCCCATTTTCCCATTTTTCCCATTTTTCCCATTTCCCATTTCTCCCATTTTTCCATTTTCCCATTTCTCCCATCTTCCCCATTCCCATTCCCCTTTTCCCATGGGAATTCCCATTTCCCATTCCTGTTTTTCCCATTTCCCATCCCCATTTCCCATCCCCATTCTCATTTCTCCCATTTCCCCATTTTTCCCATTTTCCCATTTTTCCCATTTCTCCCATTTTTCCCATTCCCCTTTTCCCGTGGGAATTCCCATTTCCCATTTCCGTTTTTCCCATTTTTCCCATTTTTCCCATTTTCCTCATTTCTCCCATTTTTCCCATTTCCCCATTTCCCATTCCCTTTTTCCGTTTTTCCCATTTTTCCCATTTTCCCATTTTTCCCATTTTCCCATTTCCCATTTCTCCCATTTCTCCCATTTTCCCATTTTCCCCATTCCCATTCCCCTTTTCCCATGGGAATTCCCATTTCTCATTCCTGTTTTTCCCATTTCCCATCCCCATTTCCCATCCCCATTCTCATTTCTCCCATTTCTCCCATTTCTCCCATTTTCCCATTTTTCCCATTCCCATTCCCCAATTCCCATTCCCATTTTTCCCATTCCCATTCCCCAATTCCCATTCCCATTTTTCCCATTTCCCCATTCCCGTTTTTCCCATGTCTCCCATTTCCCTTTTCCCACAGGAATTCCCATTTCCCCATTCCCATTTCTCCCATTTTTCCCGTTTTTCCCATTTTTCCCATTTCTCCCATGTTTCCCATTTTTCCCGTTCCCATTCCTCTTTTCCCATGGGAATTCCCATTCCCGTTTTTCCCATTCCCATTCCCCCATTCCCCATTTTTCCCGTTTCCCATTTCCCATTCCCATTCTACCTTTTCCCATTCCCATTTTTCCCATTTTTCCCATTCCCCTCTCCCCCTTCCCCACGGGAATTCCCATTTCCCATTCCTATTCCCATTTTTCCCATTTTTCCCATCCCCATTCCCATTTCCCATTCCCATTTCCCCATTCCCATTCTCATTTTTCCCATTTTTCCCATTTTCCCCATTCCCATTTTTCCCATTTTTTCCATTTCTCCCATTTCTCCCATGTTTTCCATTTTTTCCATTTTTCCCATTTTTCCCATTTTTCCCATTTTTCCCATTTTCCTCATTTCTCCCATTTCCCATTTTTCCCATTTTTGCCATTCCCCATTCCCATTCCCCCATTCTCATTTTTCCCATTTTCCCCATTTCTCCCATTTTTCCCATTCCCATTCCCCTTTTCCCATGGCAATTCCCATTTCCCATTCCCATTTTTCCCATTTTTCCCATTCCCGTTTTCCCATGGGGGTTCCCACATTTCCCATTCCCATTTTTCCCATTTTTCCCATTTTTCCCATTTTTCCCATTCCCGTTTCTCCATGGAAATCCCCATTTCCCCTTTCCCGTTTTTCCTGTGTCTCCCATTCCCCTTCCCATTTTTCCTATTCCCATTTTCCCATGGGAACTCCTGCATTCCCCATTCCCCTTTTTCCATGGAAATTCCCATTTTCCCTCTCCCGTTTCTCCATGGAAATTCCCATTCCCATTTTCCCATGGGAATTCCCATTCCCGGTTTCCCATTTTTCCATTTCCCACTCCCAATTTCCCCACTCTCATTTTCTCATGGCAATTCCCAATTCCTCTTTTTCCATGGCAATTCCCATTTCCCCGTTCCCGATTTTCCACAGGAATTCCCATTCCCCATTTTTCCATTTCCCATTCCCATTTTTTCACGGAAATCCCCATCCGCACTCCCGTTTTTCCACGGGAATTCCCGCGTTTCCCATTCCCATGTTTCCCATGTTTCCTGGTTTTCCCATTTTTCCCGTTCCCATTTTTCCCGTTCCCATTTCCCATTCCCATTTTTCCCATTTTTCCCATTTTTCCCATCCCCCTCTCCCCCTTCCCCACGGGAATTCCCATTCCCCCATTTCCCATTCCCGTTTTTCCCATTTTCCTCATTTCTCCCATTTCCCATTTCTCCCATTTTTCCCATTTTCCCATTTCTCCCATTTCTCCCATTTTTCCCATTCCCCTTTTCACATTCCCATTTTCCCATTTTTCCTATTTCCCATTTCTCCCATTTCCCATTTTCCCATTTTTCCCATTTCTCCCATTTCTCCCATTTTTCCCATTTTTCCCATTTCTCCCATTTCTCCCATTTCTCCCATTTTTCCCATTCCCCTTTTCACATTCCCATTTTCCCATTTTTCCTATTTCCCATTTCTCCCATTTCCCATTTTCCCATTTTTCCCATTTTCCCATTTCTCCCATTTCTCCCATTTTTCCCATTTTTCCCATTTCTCCCATTTTTCCCATTTCTCCCATTTTTCCCATTCCCCTTTTCCCGTGGGAATTCCCATTTCCCATTCCCATTTTTCCTGTATTTCCCATTTCCTATTTCCCCATTCCCATTTTCCCATTTTCCCATTTCCCCATTTCCCATTCCCTTTTTCCGTTTTTCCCATTTTTCCCATTTTCCCATTTTTCCCATTTTCCCATTTCCCATTTCCCATTTCTCCCATTTCTCCCATTTTCCCATTTTCCCCATTCCCATTCCCCTTTTCCCATGGGAATTCCCATTTCCCATTCCTGTTTTTCCCATTTCCCATCCCCATTTCCCATCCCCATTCTCATTTTTCCCATTTTCCCATTTCTCCCATTTCTCCCATTTTTCCCATTTCTCCCATTTTTCCCATTCCCCTTTTCCCGTGGGAATTCCCATTTCCCATTTCCGTTTTTCCCATTTTTCCCATTTTTCCCATTTTCCCATTTCCCCATTTCCCATTCCCTTTTTCCGTTTTTCCCATTTTTCCCATTTTTCCCATTTTCCTCATTTCTCCCATTTTTCCCATTTTCCCATTTCCCCATTTCCCATTCCCTTTTTCCGTTTTTCCCATTTTTCCCATTTTCCCATTTTTCCCATTTTCCCATTTCCCATTTCTCCCATTTCTCCCATTTTCCCATCTTCCCCATTCCCATTCCCCTTTTCCCATGGGAATTCCCATTTCCCATTCCTGTTTTTCCCATTTCCCATCCCCATTTCCCATCCCCATTCTCATTTCTCCCATTTCCCCATTTCTCCCATTTTCCCATTTTTCCCATTTCTCCCATTTTTCCCATTCCCCTTTTCCCGTGGGAATTCCCATTTCCCATTTCCGTTTTTCCCATTTTTCCCATTTTTCCCATTTTCCCATTTCCCCATTTCCCATTCCCTTTTTCCGTTTTTCCCATTTTTCCCATTTTCCCATTTTTCCCATTTTCCCATTTCCCATTTCTCCCATTTCTCCCATTTCTCCCATTTTCCCATTTTCCCATTTTTCCCATTCCCCTTTTCCCATGGGAATTCCCGTTTCCCATTCCTGTTTTTCCCATTTCCCATCCCCATTTCCCATCCCCATTTCCCATCCCCATTCTCATTTCTCCCATTTTTCCCATTTCCCCATTCCCGTTTTTCCCATGTCTCCCATTTCCCTTTTCCCACAGGAATTCCCATTTCCCCATTCCCATTTCTCCCATTTTTCCCGTTTTTCCCATTTTTCCCATTTCTCCCATGTTTCCCATTTTTCCCGTTCCCATTCCTCTTTTCCCATGGGAATTCCCATTCCCGTTTTTCCCATTCCCATTCCCCCATTCCCCATTTTTCCCGTTTCCCATTTCCCATTCCCATTCTACCTTTTCCCATTCCCATTTTTCCCATTTTTCCCATTCCCCTCTCCCCCTTCCCCACGGGAATTCCCATTTCCCATTCCTATTCCCATTTTTCCCATTTTTCCCATCCCCATTCCCATTTCCCATTCCCATTTCCCCATTCCCATTCTCATTTTTCCCATTTTTCCCATTTTCCCCATTCCCTTTTTTCCCATTTCTCCCATTTCTTCCATTTTTCCCATGTTTTCCATTTTTCCCATTTTTTCCATTTTTCCCATTTTTCCCATTTTTCCCATTTTCCTCATTTCTCCCATTTCCCATTTTTCCCATTTTCCCCATTCCCTTTTTTCCCATTTTTCCCATTTCTCCCATTTCTCCCATGTTTTCCATTTTTCCCATTTTTTCCATTTTTCCCATTTTTCCCATTTTTCCCATTTTCCTCATTTCTCCCATTTCCCATTTTTCCCATTTTCCCCATTCCCCATTCCCATTCCCCCATTCTCATTTTTCCCATTTTTCCATTTTTCCCATTTTTCCCATTTTTCCCATTCCCGTTTTCCCATGGGGGTTCCCACATTTCCCATTCCCATTTTTCCCATTTTTCCCATTTTTCCCATTCCCGTTTCTCCATGGAAATCCCCATTTCCCCTTTCCCGTTTTTCCTGTGTCTCCCATTCCCCTTCCCATTTTTCCTATTCCCATTTTCCCATGGGAACTCCTGCATTCCCCATTCCCCTTTTTCCATGGAAATTCCCATTTTCCCTCTCCCGTTTCTCCATGGAAATTCCCATTCCCATTTTCCCATGGGAATTCCCATTCCCGGTTTCCCATTTTTCCATTTCCCACTCCCAATTTCCCCACTCTCATTTTCTCATGGCAATTCCCAATTCCTCTTTTTCCATGGCAATTCCCATTTCCCCGTTCCCGATTTTCCACAGGAATTCCCATTCCCCATTTTTCCATTTCCCATTCCCATTTTTTCACGGAAATCCCCATCCGCACTCCCGTTTTTCCACGGGAATTCCCGCGTTTCCCATTCCCATGTTTCCCATGTTTCCTGGTTTTCCCATTTTTCCCGTTCCCATTTCCCATTCCCATTTTTCCCATTTTTCCCATTTTTCCCATTTTTCCCATCCCCCTCTCCCCCTTCCCCACGGGAATTCCCATTCCCCCATTTCCCATTCCCGTTTTTCCCATTTTCCTCATTTCTCCCATTTCCCATTTCTCCCATTTCTCCCATTTCTCCCATTTTTCCCATTTTTCCCATTTCTCCCATTTTTCCCATTTCCCATTCCCCTTTTCACATTCCCATTTTCCCATTTTTCCTATTTCCCATTTCTCCCATTTCTCCCATTTCCCCCATTTTTCCCATTTTTCGCATTCCCATTTCCCATTCCCATTTTTCCTGTATTTCCCATTTTCCCATTTCCTATTTCCCCATTCCCATTTTCCCATTTTTCCCATTTTTCCCATTTTCCATTCCCCTTTTCCCATTCCCATTGTCATTTTCCCCATTTTCCCGTTTTTCCCGTTTTTCCCATTTCTCCCATTTTTCCCATTTTTCCCATTTCTCCCATTTTTCCCATTTCCCATTCCCATTTTTCCTGTATTTCCCATTCCCGTTTTTCCCATTTTCCTCATTTCTCCCATTTCCCATTTCTCCCATTTCTCCCATTTCTCCCATTTTTCCCATTTTTCCCATTTTCCATTCCCCTTTTCCCATTCCCATTGTCATTTTCACCATTTTCCCGTTTTTCCCATTTCTCCCATTTCTCCCATTTTTCCCATTTTTCCCATTTCTCCCATTTTTCCCATTCCCCTTTTCCCGTGGGAATTCCCATTTCCCATTCCCATTTTTCCTGTATTTCCCATTTCCCCATTTCCCATTCCCTTTTTCCGTTTTTCCCATTTCTCCCATTTTCCCATTTTTCCCATTTTCCCATTTCCCATTTCTCCCATTTTCCCATTTTCCCATTTTTCCTGTTCCCATTCCCCTTTTCCCATGGGAATTCCCATTTCCCATTCCTGTTTTTCCCATTTCCCATCCCCATTCTCATTTTTCCCATTTCCCCATTTTTCCAATTTCTCCCATTTTTCCCATTTTTCCCATTTTTCCCATTTTTCCCATTCCCCAATTCCCATTCCCATTTTTCCCATTTCCCCATTCCCGTTTTTCCCATGTCTCCCATTTCCCTTTTCCCACAGGAATTCCCATTTCCCCATTCCCATTTCTCCCATTTTCCCATCCCCACTCCCATTTCCCCATTCCCATTCTCATTTTTGCCATTTCCCATTTCCTATTTCCCCATTCCCATTTTTCCCATTTTCCCATTTTTCCCATTTCCCATTCCCCTTTTCGCATTCCCATTGTCATTTTCCCCATTTCCCTTTTCTCCCATTTCTCCCATTTTCCCATTTCCCATTTCTCCATTTCTCCCATTTTTCCCATTTTTCCCATTTCCCATTTCTCCCATTTTCCCATTTCTCCCATTTTTCCCATTTCCCCATTCCCTTTTTTCCCATGTCTCCCATTTCCCTTTTCCCACAGGAATTCCCATTTCCCCATTCCCATTTCTCCCATTTTTCCTGTTTTTCCCATTTCCCATTCCTGTTTCCCCTTTTTTCCCATTTTTCCCATTTTTCTCATTTTTCCCGTTTTTCCCGTTCCCATTTCTCCCATTTTTCCCATTCCCATTCCCCTTTTCCCATGGGAATTCCCATTTCCCATTCCCGTTTTCCCCATTTCCCATCCCCATTCTCATTTTCCCCATTTTTCCCATTTTTCCCATTCCCATTTCCCATTTCCCATTTCCCCATTCCCATTCCCATTTTTCCCATTTCCCCATTCCCGTTTTTCCCATGTCTCCTATTTCCCTTTTCCCACAGGAATTCCCATTTCCCATTCCCATTTTTCCCATTTCCCATTTCCATTTCCCATTTCTCCCATTTTCCCATTTCTCAGATTTTTCCCATTTTTCCCATTTTTCCCATTTTCCCATCTCCACTCCCATTTCCCCATTTCCCATTCCCTTTTTCCGTTTCTCCCATTTTCCTCATTTCTTCCATTTCCCATTTTCCCCATTTTCCCCATTTTTCCCATTCCCCATTCCCATTTTTCCCATTCCCCATTCCCATTCCCATTTTCCCATTTTTCCCATTTTTCCTATTTCCCATTTCTCCCATTTTCCCCATTTCCCCATTTTCCCCATTCCCCATTCCCATTTTTCCCATTCCCCATTCCCATTCTCATTATTCCCATTTTCCCCATTTTCCCATTTCCCCATTTCCCCATTTTTCCCATTTTCCCCTTGTTTCCCCCCAGATCTACGCCGTTCCCGAGTGGCGCCGGGTGTTCCTGGTGAAGAATTTCTCGGTGGGCCAGCGCGTGCTGGTGGATTCGTCCTTCGGGCAGCCGCCGGCGGAGCCGCGCAAGGACGAGCGCGGCGAGCGCGAGCAGCCGCCGGTGCGGGAGCTGCTGCTGGCGGGGCTGGGCCGGCGCCAGAGCCGCCCGCTGCTGCTGGTGAGGGTCAAACTGGGAGCACTGGGATGGACTGGGAGCGCTGGGAGTGGGGCTGGGCCGGCGCCAGAGCCGCCCGCTGCTGCTGGTGAGGGTCAAACTGGGAGCACTGGGATGGACTGGGAGCGCTGGGAGTGGGGCTGGGCCGGCGTCAGAGCCGCCCGCTGCTGCTGGTGAGGGCCAAACTGGGAGCACTGGGATGGACTGGGAGCAGTGGGAGTGGGGCTGGGCCGGCGCCAGAGCCGCCCGCTGCTGCTGGTGAGGGTTAAACTGGGAGCACTGGGATGGACTGGGAGCGCTGGGAGTGGGGCTGGGCCGGCGCCAGAGCCGCCCGCTGCTGCTGGTGAGGGCCAAACTGGGAGCACTGGGATGGACTGGGAGCGCTGGGAGTGGGGCTGGGCCGGCGCCAGAGCCGCCCGCTGCTGCTGGTGAGGGCCAAACTGGGAGCACTGGGATGGACTGGGAGCGCTGGGAGTGGGGCTGGGCCGGCGCCAGAGCCGCCCGCTGCTGCTGGTGAGGGTCAAACTGGGAGCACTGGGATGGACTGGGAGCGCTGGGAGTGGGGCTGGGCCGGCGTCAGAGCCGCCCGCTGCTGCTGGTGAGAGTCAAACTGGGAGCACTGGGATGGACTGGGAGCGCTGGGAGTGGGGCTGGGCCGGCGTCAGAGCCGCCCGCTGCTGCTGGTGAGGGCCAAACTGGGAGCACTGGGATGGACTGGGAGCAGTGGGAGTGGGGCTGGGCCGGCGCCAGAGCCGCCCGCTGCTGCTGGTGAGGGTTAAACTGGGAGCACTGGGATGGACTGGGAGCGCTGGGAGTGGGGCTGGGCCGGCGCCAGAGCCGCCCGCTGCTGCTGGTGAGAGCCAAACTGGGAGCACTGGGATGGACTGGGAGCAGTGGGAGCGGGGCTGGGCCGGCGCCAGAGCCGCCCGCTGCTGCTGGTGAGGGTCAAACTGGGAGCACTGGGATGGACGGGGAGCGCTGGGAGTGGGGCTGGGCCGGCGCCAGAGCCGCCCGCTGCTGCTGGTGAGGGCCAAACTGGGAGCACTGGGATGGACTGGGAGCGCTGGAAGTGGGGCTGGGCGGGCGCCAGAGCCGCCCGCTGCTGCTGGTGAGGGTCAAACTGGGAGCACTGGGATGGACTGGGAGCACTGGGAGTGGGGCTGGGCCGGCGTCAGAGCCGCCCGCTGCTGCTGGTGAGAGCCAAACTGGGAGCACTGGGATGGACTGGGAGCGCTGGGAGCGGGGCTGGGCCGGCGTCAGAGCCGCCCGATGCTGGTGGTGAGAGTTAAACTGGGAGCACTGGGATGGACTGGGAGCGCTGAGAGTGGGGCTGGGCCGGCGTCAGAGCCGCCCGCTGCTGCTGGTGAGAGCCAAACTGGGAGCACTGGGATGGACTGGGAGCGCTGGGAGTGGGGCTGGGCCGGCGTCAGAGCCGCCCGATGCTGGTGGTGAGGGTCAAACTGGGAGCACTGGGATGGACTGGGAGCACTGGGAGTGGGGCTGGGCCGGCGCCAGAGCCGCCCGCTGCTGCTGGTGAGGGTCAAACTGGGAGCACTGGGATGGACTGGGAGCGCTGGGAGTGGGGCTGGGCCGGCGCCAGAGCCGCCCGCTGCTGCTGGTGAGAGTTAAACTGGGAGCACTGGGATGGACTGGGAGCGCTGGGAGTGGGGCTGGGCCGGCGCCAGAGCCGCCCGCTGCTGCTGGTGAGGGTCAAACTGGGAGCACTGGGATGGACTGGGAGCGCTGGCAGTGGGGCTGGGCTGGCGCCAGAGCCGCCCGCTGCTGCTGGTGAGAGTCAAACTGGGAGCACTGGGATGGACTGGGAGCGCTGGGAGTCGGGCTGGGCCGGCGCCAGAGCCGCCCGCTGCTGCTGGTGAGGGTCAAACTGGGAGCACTGGGATGGACTGGGAGCACTGGGAGTGGGGCTGGGCGGGCGCCAGAGCCGCCCGCTGCTGCTGGTGAGGGTCAAACTGGGAGCACTGGGATGGACTGGGAGCGCTGGGAGTGGGGCTGGGCCGGCGCCAGAGCCGCCCGCTGCTGCTGGTGAGGGTCAAACTGGGAGCACTGGGATGGACGGGGAGCGCTGGGAGTGGGGCTGGGCCGGCGCCAGAGCCGCCCGCTGCTGCTGGTGAGGGCCAAACTGGGAGCACTGGGATGGACTGGGAGCGCTGGAAGTGGGGCTGGGCCGGCGTCAGAGCCGCCCGCTGCTGCTGGTGAGGGTCAAACTGGGAGCACTGGGATGGACTGGGAGCAGTGGGATGGACTGGGAGCGCTGGGACGGGGGCTGGGCCGGCGCCAGAGCCGCCCGCTGCTGCTGGTGAGAGCCAAACTGGGAGCACTGGGATGGACTGGGAGCGCTGGGAGTGGGGCTGGGCCGGCGTCAGAGCCGCCCGATGCTGGTGGTGAGGGTCAAACTGGGAGCACTGGGATGGACTGGGAGCACTGGGAGTGGGGCTGGGCCGGCGCCAGAGCCGCCCGCTGCTGCTGGTGAGGGTCAAACTGGGAGCACTGGGATGGACTGGGAGCGCTGGGAGTGGGGCTGGGCCGGCGCCAGAGCCGCCCGCTGCTGCTGGTGAGAGTTAAACTGGGAGCACTGGGATGGACTGGGAGCGCTGGGAGTGGGGCTGGGCCGGCGCCAGAGCCGCCCGCTGCTGCTGGTGAGGGTCAAACTGGGAGCACTGGGATGGACTGGGAGCGCTGGCAGTGGGGCTGGGCTGGCGCCAGAGCCGCCCGCTGCTGCTGGTGAGAGTCAAACTGGGAGCACTGGGATGGACTGGGAGCGCTGGGAGTCGGGCTGGGCCGGCGCCAGAGCCGCCCGCTGCTGCTGGTGAGGGTCAAACTGGGAGCACTGGGATGGACTGGGAGCACTGGGAGTGGGGCTGGGCGGGCGCCAGAGCCGCCCGCTGCTGCTGGTGAGGGTCAAACTGGGAGCACTGGGATGGACTGGGAGCGCTGGGAGTGGGGCTGGGCCGGCGCCAGAGCCGCCCGCTGCTGCTGGTGAGGGTCAAACTGGGAGCACTGGGATGGACGGGGAGCGCTGGGAGTGGGGCTGGGCCGGCGCCAGAGCCGCCCGCTGCTGCTGGTGAGGGCCAAACTGGGAGCACTGGGATGGACTGGGAGCGCTGGAAGTGGGGCTGGGCCGGCGCCAGAGCCGCCCGCTGCTGCTGGTGAGGGCCAAACTGGGAGCACTGGGATGGACTGGGAGCAGTGGGAGTGGGGCTGGGCCGGCGCCAGAGCCGCCCGCTGCTGCTGGTGAGGGTTAAACTGGGAGCACTGGGATGGACTGGGAGCACTGGGATGGACTGGGAGCAGTGGGAGTGGGGCTGGGCCGGCGCCAGAGCCGCCCGCTGCTGCTGGTGAGGGTTAAACTGGGAGCACTGGGATGGACTGGGAGCGCTGGGAGTGGGGCTGGGCCGGCGTTAGAGCCGCCCGCTGCTGCTGGTGAGAGTTAAACTGGGAGCACTGGGATGGACTGGGAGCGCTGGGAGTGGGGCTGGGCCGGCGCCAGAGCCGCCCGCTGCTGCTGGTGAGAGCCAAACTGGGAGCACTGGGATGGACTGGGAGCGCTGGGAGTCGGGCTGGGCTCGCGTCAGAGCCGCCCGCTGCTGCTGGTGAGGGTCAAACTGGGAGCACTGGGATGGACTGGGAGCGCTGGGAGTGGGGCTGGGCCGGCGCCAGAGCCGCCCGCTGCTGCTGGTGAGGGTCAAACTGGGAGCACTGGGATGGACTGGGAGCGCTGGGAGTGGGGCTGGGCCGGCGCCAGAGCCGCCCGATGCTGCTGGTGAGAGTTAAACTGGGAGCACTGGGATGGACTGGGAGCGCTGGGAGTCGGGCTGGGCCGGCGCCAGAGCCGCCCGCTGCTGCTGGTGAGAGTTAAACTGGGAGCACTGGGATGAACTGGGAGCACTGGGAGTGGGGCTGGGCCGGCGCCAGAGCCGCCCCCTGCTGCTGGTGAGAGTTAAACTGGGAGCACTGGGATGGACTGGGAGCGCTGGGAGTCGGGCTGGGCTCGCGTCAGAGCCGCCCGCTGCTGCTGGTGAGGGTCAAACTGGGAGCACTGGGATGGACTGGGAGCGCTGGGAGTGGGGCTGGGCCGGCGCCAGAGCCGCCCGCTGCTGCTGGTGAGAGTTAAACTGGGAGCACTGGGATGGACTGGGAGCAGTGGGAGTGGGGCTGGGCCGGCGCCAGAGCCGCCCGCTGCTGCTGGTGAGGGTCAAACTGGGAGCACTGGGATGGACTGGGAGCGCTGGGAGTGGGGCTGGGCCGGCGCCAGAGCCGCCCGCTGCTGCTGGTGAAGGTCAAACTGGGAGCACTGGGATGGACTGGGAGCAGTGGGAGTGGGGCTGGGCCGGTGCCAGAGCCGCCCGCTGCTGCTGGTGAGAGTTAAACTGGGAGCACTGGGATGGACTGGGAGCGCTGGGAGTGGGGCTGGGCCGGCACCAGAGCCGCCCGATGCTGCTGGTGAGAGTTAAACTGGGAGCACTGGGATGGACTGGGAGCGCTGGGAGTGGGGCTGGGCCGGCGCCAGAGCCGCCCGCTGCTGCTGGTGAGAGTCAAACTGGGAGCAGTGGGATGGACTGGGAGCGCTGGGAGTCGGGCTGGGCTCGCGTCAGAGCCGCCCGCTGCTGCTGGTGAGGGTTAAACTGGGAGCACTGGGATGGACTGGGAGCACTGGGAGTGGGGCTGGGCCGGCGCCAGAGCCGCCCGTTGCTGCTGGTGAGGGTCAAACTGGGAGCACTGGGATGGACTGGGAGCGCTGGGAGTCGGGCTGGGCTCGCGTCAGAGCCGCCCGCTGCTGCTGGTGAGGGTTAAACTGGGAGCACTGGGATGGACTGGGAGCGTACTGGTGGATTTTGGGGTGCTGGGCTGGATTTTGGGGCTCCCCGGTGGATTTTGGGGGTTCCCAGGTGGATTTTGGGGTTCCCTGACCCCGTTTTCGGGGTTCCCAGGTGGATTTTGGGGCTCCCAGGTGGATTTTGAGGGTTCCCAGGTGGATTTTGGGGCTCCCCGGTGGATTTTGGGGTGCTGGGCTGGATTTTGGGGTACCCTGACCCCATTTTCGGGGTTCCCAGGTGGATTTTGAGGGTTCCCAGGTGGGTTTTGGGGCTCCCCGGTGGATTTTGGGGGTTCCCACGTGGATTTTGGGGTGCCCTGACCCCGTTTTCGGGGTTCCCAGGTGGATTTTGGGGCTCCCAGGTGGATTTTGAGGGTTCCCAGGTGGATTTTGGGGCTCCCAGGTGGATTTTGGGGTGCTGGGTTGGATTTTGGGGTACCCTGACCCCATTTTCGGGGTTCCCAGGTGGATTTTGAGGGTTCCCAGGTGGATTTTGGGGCTCCCCGGTGGATTTTGGGGGTTCCCAGGTGGATTTTGAGGGTTCCCCGGTGGGTTTTGGGGGTTCCCAGGTGGATTTTGGGGCTCCCCGGTGGATTTTGGGGGTTCCCAGGTGGATTTTGGGGTGCCCTGACCCATTTCCGGGGTTCCCAGGTGGATTTTGGGGGTTCCCAGGTGGATTTTGGGGCTCCCCGGTGGATTTTGGGGTGCTGGGCTGGATTTTGGGGTATCCTGACCCCATTTTCGGGGTTCCCAGGTGGATTTTGAGGGTTCCCTGCTGGGTTTTGGGGTGCCCTGACCCCATTTTCGGGGTTCCCAGGTGGATTTTGGGGGTTCCCAGGTGGATTTTGGGGCTCCCCGGTGGATTTTGAGGGTTCCCAGGTGGATTTTGGGGGTTCCCAGGTGGATTTTGAGGGTTCCCTGGTGGATTTTGGGGTTCCCTGACGCCGTTTTCGGGGTTCTCCGGTGGATTTTGCGGTGCTGGGCTGGATTTTGGGGTGCCCTGACCCATTTTCGGGGCTCCCAGGTGGATTTTGGGGGTTCCCAGGTGGATTTTGGGGCTCCCCGGTGGATTTTGGGGTGCTGGGCTGGATTTTGGGGTGCCCTGACCCATTTTCGGGGCTCCCAGGTGCACGTGGAGCAGGAGCTGCTCCTCTACGAGGGGGTTTGGGGGTTCCCAGGTGGATTTTGGGGCTCCCCGGTGGATTTTGAGGGTTCTCTGGTGGATTTTGGGGTTCCCTGACCCATTTTCGGGGTTCCCAGGTGGATTTTGGGGTTCCCTGACCCCGTTTTCGGGGTTCCCAGGTGGATTTTGGGGGTGCCCTGACCCATTTTCGGGGCTCCCAGGTGCACGTGGAGCAGGAGCTGCTCCTCTACGAGGGGGTTTGGGGGTTCCCAGGTGGATTTTGGGGCTCCCAGGTGGATTTTGGGGTGCTGGGCTGGATTTTGGGGTACCCTGACCCCATTTTCGGGGTTCCCAGGTGGATTTTGAGGGTTCCCAGGTGGATTTTGGGGCTCCCCGGTGGATTTTGGGGGTTCCCAGGTGGATTTTGGGGTGCCCTGACCCCATTTTCGGGGTTCCCAGGTGGATTTTGAGGGTTCCCTGGTGGATTTTGGGGTGCCCTGACCCCGTTTTCGGGGTTCCCAGGTGGATTTTGGGGTGCCCTGACCCATTTTCGGGGTTCCCAGGTGCACGTGGAGCAGGAGCTGCTCCTCTACGAGGGGGTTGGGGGTTCCCAGGTGGATTTTGGGGGTTCCCAGGTGGATTTTGAGGGTTCCCTGCTGGATTTTGGGGTGCCCTGACCCCATTTTCGGGGTTCCCAGGTGCACGTGGAGCAGGAGCTGCTCCTCTACGAGGGGGTTTGGGGGTTCCCAGGTGGATTTTGGGGCTCCCCGGTGGATTTTGGGGGTTCCCAGGTGGATTTTGGGGTGCCCTGACCCCATTTTCGGGGTTCCCAGGTGGATTTTGGGGGTTCCCAGGTGGATTTTGGGGCTCCCCGGTGGATTTTGGGGTGCTGGGCTGGATTTTGGGGTACCCTGACCCCATTTTCGGGGTTCCCAGGTGGATTTTGGGGCTCCCAGGTGGATTTTGGGGTGCTGGGCTGGATTTTGGGGTACCCTGACCCCATTTTCGGGGTTCCCAGGTGGATTTTGAGGGTTCCCAGGTGGATTTTGGGGGTTCCCAGGTGGATTTTGAGGGTTCCCTGGTGGATTTTGGGGTTCCCTGACGCCGTTTTCGGGGTTCTCCGGTGGATTTTGCGGTGCTGGGCTGGATTTTGGGGTGCCCTGACCCATTTTCGGGGCTCCCAGGTGGATTTTGGGGGTTCCCAGGTGGATTTTGGGGCTCCCCGGTGGATTTTGGGGGTGCTGGGCTGGATTTTGGGGTGCCCTGACCCATTTTCGGGGCTCCCAGGTGCACGTGGAGCAGGAGCTGCTCCTCTACGAGGGGTTTGGGGGTTCCCAGGTGGATTTTGGGGCTCCCAGGTGGATTTTGGGGTGCTGGGCTGGATTTTGGGGTACCCTGACCCCATTTTCGGGGTTCCCAGGTGGATTTTGAGGGTTCCCAGGTGGGTTTTGGGGCTCCCCGGTGGATTTTGGGGGTTCCCAGGTGGATTTTGGGGTGCCCTGACCCCATTTTCGGGGTTCCCAGGTGGATTTTGAGGGTTCCCTGGTGGATTTTGGGGTGCCCTGACCCCATTTTCGGGGTTCCCAGGTGGATTTTGGGGCTCCCCGGTGGATTTTGGGGTGCTGGGCTGGATTTTGGGGTGCCCTGACCCCATTTTCGGGGTTCCCTGGTGGATTTTGGGGCTCCCTGATGGATTTTGGGGCTCCCCGATGGATTTTGGGGTGCTGGGCTGGATTTTGGGGTACCCTGACCCCATTTTCGGGGTTCCCAGGTGGATTTTGGGGCTCCCAGGTGGATTTTGGGGTGCTGGGTTGGATTTTGGGGTACCCTGACCCCATTTTCGGGGTTCCCAGGTGGATTTTGGGGCTCCCCGGTGGATTTTGGGGGTTCCCAGGTGGATTTTGGGGTGCCCTGACCCCATTTTCGGGGCTCCCAGGTGCGCGTGGAGCAGGAGCTGCTCCTCTACGAGGGGGTTTGGGGGTTCCCAGGTGGATTTTGGGGCTCCCCGGTGGATTTTGAGGGTTCCCAGGTGGGTTTTGAGGGTTCCCCGGTGGGTTTTGGGGGTTCCCAGGTGGATTTTGGGGCTCCCCGGTGGATTTTGGGGGTTCCCAGGTGGATTTTGGGGTGCCCTGACCCCATTTTCGGGGTTCCCAGGTGGATTTTGGGGGTTCCCAGGTGGATTTTGGGGCTCCCCGGTGGATTTTGGGGTGCTGGGCTGGATTTTGGGGTGCCCTGACCCCATTTTCGGGGCTCCCAGGTGCACGTGGAGCAGGAGCTGCTCCTCTACGAGGGGGTTTGGGGGTTCCCAGGTGGATTTTGGGGCTCCCCGGTGGATTTTGGGGTGCTGGGCTGGATTTTGGGGTACCCTGACCCCATTTTCGGGGTTCCCAGGTGGATTTTGAGGGTTCCCTGCTGGGTTTTGGGGTGCCCTGACCCCATTTTCGGGGTTCCCAGGTGGATTTTGGGGGTTCCCAGGTGGGTTTTGGGGCTCCCCGGTGGATTTTGGGGGTTCCCAGGTGGATTTTGGGGTGCCCTGACCCCATTTTCGGGGTTCCCAGGTGGATTTTGGGGCTCCCCGGTGGATTTTGGGGTGCTGGGCTGGATTTTGGGGTACCCTGACCCCATTTTCGGGGTTCCCAGGTGCACGTGGAGCAGGAGCTGCTCCTCTACGAGGGGTTTGGGGGTTCCCAGGTGGATTTTGGGGCTCCCCGGTGGATTTTGGGCTGCTGGGCTGGATTTTGGGGTGCCCTGACCCCATTTTCGGGGCTCCCAGGTGCACGTGGAGCAGGAGCTGCTCCTCTACGAGGGGTTTGGGGGTTCCCAGGTGGATTTTGGGGCTCCCCGGTGGATTTTGGGCTGCTGGGCTGGATTTTGGGGTGCCCTGACCCCATTTTCGGGGCTCCCAGGTGCACGTGGAGCAGGAGCTGCTCCTCTACGAGGGGGTTTGGGGGTTCCCAGGTGGATTTTGGGGCTCCCAGGTGGATTTTGGGGTGCTGGGCTGGATTTTGGGGTACCCTGACCCCATTTTCGGGGTTCCCAGGTGGATTTTGAGGGTTCCCAGGTGGGTTTTGGGGCTCCCCGGTGGATTTTGGGGGTTCCCAGGTGGATTTTGGGGTGCCCTGACCCCATTTTCGGGGTTCCCAGGTGGATTTTGAGGGTTCCCTGGTGGATTTTGGGGTGCCCTGACCCCATTTTCGGGGTTCCCAGGTGGATTTTGGGGCTCCCCGGTGGATTTTGGGGTGCTGGGCTGGATTTTGGGGTGCCCTGACCCCATTTTCGGGGTTCCCTGGTGGATTTTGGGGCTCCCAGGTGGATTTTGGGGCTCCCCGGTGGATTTTGGGGTGCTGGGCTGGATTTTGGGGTACCCTGACCCCATTTTCGGGGTTCCCAGGTGGATTTTGGGGCTCCCAGGTGGATTTTGGGGTGCTGGGTTGGATTTTGGGGTACCCTGACCCCATTTTCGGGGTTCCCAGGTGGATTTTGAGGGTTCCCAGGTGGATTTTGGGGCTCCCCGGTGGATTTTGGGGGTTCCCAGGTGGATTTTGGGGTGCCCTGACCCCATTTTCGGGGCTCCCAGGTGCGCGTGGAGCAGGAGCTGCTCCTCTACGAGGGGGTTTGGGGGTTCCCAGGTGGATTTTGGGGCTCCCCGGTGGATTTTGAGGGTTCCCAGGTGGGTTTTGAGGGTTCCCCGGTGGGTTTTGGGGGTTCCCAGGTGGATTTTGGGGCTCCCCGGTGGATTTTGGGGGTTCCCAGGTGGATTTTGGGGTGCCCTGACCCCATTTTCGGGGTTCCCAGGTGGATTTTGGGGGTTCCCAGGTGGATTTTGGGGCTCCCCGGTGGATTTTGGGGTGCTGGGCTGGATTTTGGGGTGCCCTGACCCCATTTTCGGGGCTCCCAGGTGCACGTGGAGCAGGAGCTGCTCCTCTACGAGGGGGTTTGGGGGTTCCCAGGTGGATTTTGGGGCTCCCCGGTGGATTTTGGGGTGCTGGGCTGGATTTTGGGGTACCCTGACCCCATTTTCGGGGTTCCCAGGTGGATTTTGAGGGTTCCCTGCTGGGTTTTGGGGTGCCCTGACCCCATTTTCGGGGTTCCCAGGTGGATTTTGGGGGTTCCCAGGTGGGTTTTGGGGCTCCCCGGTGGATTTTGGGGGTTCCCAGGTGGATTTTGGGGTGCCCTGACCCCATTTTCGGGGTTCCCAGGTGGATTTTGGGGCTCCCCGGTGGATTTTGGGGTGCTGGGCTGGATTTTGGGGTACCCTGACCCCATTTTCGGGGTTCCCAGGTGCACGTGGAGCAGGAGCTGCTCCTCTACGAGGGGGTTGGGGGTTCCCAGGTGGATTTTGGGGGTTCCCAGGTGGATTTTGAGGGTTCCCTGCTGGATTTTGGGGTGCCCTGACCCCATTTTCGGGGTTCCCAGGTGCACGTGGAGCAGGAGCTGCTCCTCTACGAGGGGGTTTGGGGGTTCCCAGGTGGATTTTGGGGCTCCCCGGTGGATTTTGGGGTGCTGGGCTGGATTTTGGGGTACCCTGACCCCATTTTCGGGGTTCCCAGGTGGATTTTGGGGCTCCCAGGTGGATTTTGGGGTGCTGGGCTGGATTTTGGGGTACCCTGACCCCATTTTCGGGGTTCCCAGGTGGATTTTGAGGGTTCCCAGGTGGATTTTGGGGCTCCCCGGTGGATTTTGGGGGTTCCCAGGTGGATTTTGGGGTGCCCTGACCCGTTTTCGGGGCTCCCAGGTGCACGTGGAGCAGGAGCTGCTCCTCTACGAGGGGGTTTGGGGGTTCCCAGGTGGATTTTGGGGCTCCCCGGTGGATTTTGGGGGTTCCCAGGTGGATTTTGGGGTGCCCTGACCCCATTTTCGGGGTTCCCAGGTGGATTTTGGGGGTTCCCAGGTGGATTTTGGGGCTCCCCGGTGGATTTTGGGCTGCTGGGCTGGATTTTGGGGTGCCCTGACCCCATTTTCGGGGCTCCCAGGTGCACGTGGAGCAGGAGCTGCTCCTCTACGAGGGGGTTTGGGGGTTCCCAGGTGGATTTTGGGGCTCCCCGGTGGATTTTGGGGTACCCTGACCCCATTTTCGGGGTTCCCAGGTGGATTTTGAGGGTTCCCTGCTGGGTTTTGGGGTGCCCTGACCCCATTTTCGGGGTTCCCAGGTGGATTTTGGGGGTTCCCAGGTGGATTTTGGGGCTCCCCGGTGGATTTTGAGGGTTCCCAGGTGGGTTTTGGGGCTCCCTGGTGGATTTTGGGGGTTCCCAGGTGGATTTTGGGGTGCCCTGACCCCATTTTCGGGGTTCCCAGGTGGATTTTGGGGCTCCCCGGTGGATTTTGGGGTGCTGGGCTGGATTTTGGGGTACCCTGACCCCATTTTCGGGGTTCCCAGGTGCACGTGGAGCAGGAGCTGCTCCTCTACGAGGGGTTTGGGGGTTCCCAGGTGGATTTTGGGGCTCCCCGGTGGATTTTGGGGGTTCCCAGGTGGATTTTGGGGTGCCCCGACCCCATTTTTGGGGCTCCCAGGTGCACGTGGAGCAGGAGCTGCTCCTCTACGAGGGGGTTTGGGGGTTCCCAGGTGGATTTTGGGGGTTCCCAGGTGGATTTTGGGGCTCCCCGGTGGATTTTGGGGTGCTGGGCTGGATTTTGGGGTACCCTGACCCCATTTTCGGGGTTCCCAGGTGGATTTTGGGGCTCCCAGGTGGATTTTGGGGTGCTGGGTTGGATTTTGGGGTACCCTGACCCCATTTTCGGGGTTCCCAGGTGGATTTTGAGGGTTCCCAGGTGGATTTTGGGGCTCCCCGGTGGATTTTGGGGGTTCCCAGGTGGATTTTGGGGTGCCCTGACCCCATTTTCGGGGCTCCCAGGTGCGCGTGGAGCAGGAGCTGCTCCTCTACGAGGGGGTTTGGGGGTTCCCAGGTGGATTTTGGGGGTTCCCAGGTGTATTTTGAGGGTTCCCAGGTGGATTTTGGGGCTCCCCGGTGGATTTTGAGGGTTCCCAGGTGGGTTTTGAGGGTTCCCCGGTGGGTTTGGGGGTTCCCAGGTGGATTTTGGGGCTCCCCGGTGGATTTTGGGGGTTCCCAGGTGGATTTTGGGGTGCCCTGACCCCATTTTCGGGGTTCCCAGGTGGATTTTGGGGGTTCCCAGGTGGATTTTGGGGCTCCCCGGTGGATTTTGGGGTGCTGGGCTGGATTTTGGGGTGCCCTGACCCCATTTTCGGGGCTCCCAGGTGCACGTGGAGCAGGAGCTGCTCCTCTACGAGGGGGTTTGGGGGTTCCCAGGTGGATTTTGGGGCTCCCCGGTGGATTTTGGGGTGCTGGGCTGGATTTTGGGGTACCCTGACCCCATTTTCGGGTTCCCAGGTGGATTTTGAGGGTTCCCTGCTGGGTTTTGGGGTGCCCTGACCCCATTTTCGGGGTTCCCAGGTGGATTTTGGG